>NW_016157624.1:69225-81443 GCF_001687245.7 Rhagoletis zephyria | reverse complement strand
AATGTAGATGAAGAAAATGATGAACATAAAAGTAAAAAACAAACATGAGGATGAGGATACCGATAAAAGTAAATCCAAAAATAGGGGAAGATTAAAATAAAGGTAATTAAAGAGGAAAGGATATAGAGATACAAGAAGACTCAACCTGGGAACTTTTTTGGGATTTTAGAAATTTTCGGGAATCTCGAGACTTATCGATAAAATAATCGATATATATCGATTTTGTTATCGATATTTATCGATTATGTTTCGATTTTAATATCGATTTTTCTATTGGTATTTGTCGATATTTATCGATTTTGTTATCGATATCTATAGATTTTGTTATCGATATTTATCTATTTTGTTATCGATATTTATCGATCTATTTATCGATATTTATCAAATTTGATATCGATATTTATCGTTTTAGTTATCGATATTTATCGACTTTGTTATCGGTTTTTATCGACTTTTTTATCGGCATTTTTGTTGATTTTGTTATCAATATGTACCGATTTTGTTATCGACATTTATAGATTTTGCTACCTATATTATTATCGCTTTTGCTGTCGAAATTTTTATCGAATTTTTCATCGATTTTGTTATCGATATTTTTATCGGTTTTGTTATCGATATTATATTGGATGTTACTATAGATTTTGTTATCGATATAGTACAAAGATAAAAATTTATATAAAGGAAAACTGAATAACATAAACGTAATTAGAACGAACAGGGGTATAGTTAGGGATCTAGATAGAAAAAAGACTAAAAATATAACTTTAAGTAAAAGCAGATGTATATACATACATATCTTTGTTTAAAGTACAAAACCGCGTATCTTCATTCTGAAAAATCGCGTAACTGACATTGGCTGCCAAAAATTGGATTTGCTCACACAAACTCTTGGCTCAATCCTTACCCACGCGTCCTGAAAGCTAAGCGTACACGGTAGAGAAATCTCTCTAGAGTTTTACTGAAATAAAAATCTCCTCTCTCAATTAAGTTTACACGGTAGAGCAACTCTAGCAGATATTCACTCTACCTAGAGAGAAAATAGAGAAATATCATCTTTTCCCTACCACGTACTCTACGAGCTGTGTACACGGTAAACAATAGTTACCTATCGCCTAGAGTTAGTTTTCTATCTCAAATTGTTGTCAACGCTTGTTGTATGTATATATATGTATTTATATCAAAGCCATGATGTAGAAAATATAGTTGGCGCCATCAGCGGAGCTCTAACCCTTCGTCGATTTGACAGCATTCACCTATTTGTTGACGTCATAAAATACATTTTCGCAATATGGACAAGAATTAAATTTTTAAATTGTACTTATTTGCCGAAAAATTTTTTACGTAGGCAAATGTCATGGCGAAATGAACTGAAGGTGGCGCATTCCCGAAACCGCTACTTTGGTTTTGCCGACTTTGACAATTATGGCAATACGTAAACAAACTTTTTGTTTAGAAACAAGTGCAAACGTATTGCAAACGTATTGTGTAATCGAAGTAATTCGTGCGCTCTGATGTAAAAAACGTTTTATTTGTAATAAAAACTTTATAAAAATGTCGTGTCGTGTGTTGAATTGCAGCAGCCGTAGGGGTAAAGCGCCCAAATGCAGTTTTTTTTTTGTTTCCCCGCGACGACGCCTTGGCNCCCACGCGTCCTGAAAGCTAAGCGTACACGGTAGAGAAATCTCTCTAGAGTTTTACTGAAATAAAAATCTCCTCTCTCAATTAAGTTTACACGGTAGAGCAACTCTAGCAGATATTCACTCTACCTAGAGAGAAAATAGAGAAATATCATCTTTTCCCTACCACGTACTCTACGAGCTGTGTACACGGTAAACAATAGTTACCTATCGCCTAGAGTTAGTTTTCTATCTCAAATTGTTGTCAACGCTTGTTGTATGTATATATATGTATTTATATCAAAGCCATGATGTAGAAAATATAGTTGGCGCCATCAGCGGAGCTCTAACCCTTCGTCGATTTGACAGCATTCACCTATTTGTTGACGTCATAAAATACATTTTCGCAATATGGACAAGAATTAAATTTTTAAATTGTACTTATTTGCCGAAAAATTTTTTACGTAGGCAAATGTCATGGCGAAATGAACTGAAGGTGGCGCATTCCCGAAACCGCTACTTTGGTTTTGCCGACTTTGACAATTATGGCAATACGTAAACAAACTTTTTGTTTAGAAACAAGTGCAAACGTATTGCAAACGTATTGTGTAATCGAAGTAATTCGTGCGCTCTGATGTAAAAAACGTTTTATTTGTAATAAAAACTTTATAAAAATGTCGTGTCGTGTGTTGAATTGCAGCAGCCGTAGGGGTAAAGCGCCCAAATGCAGTTTTTTTTTTGTTTCCCCGCGACGACGCCTTGGCCAGAAAGTAGGTAGAGTTCTGCCGGCAGGAGAAGCCATACAATTTAGATGGCTTGAGAAATTAGTGAATCGAGAAGAAAACGCGTTTTCTCACTGCAAATTCACAACTGTCAACTCATTGTTCTTCGCCATATTCTTTGTTTACCCGTTGCCACAAATGTCATTCTGCGGGAATGCGCAATCTTGTATTCTATCGTTCTTGGGCAAATGTACCTAAAAATTAAACGTGGCAACCTCTCTCTTCGGTACTATGTGTACTTTTGGACTCACATCAAACAATCTTTAATATTTAAAATTCCCTTGAAAGGAGTTTCAGAGTGCCAGAGTGCCAGACCACCTGCTCAATTTGTGTATATCCCTTATGTTTTAGCCAATAATAATGCCCCCTTGAAAAGGACGGAGGCTATTGGAAAAGCCATTGAAATGCCATCGAAAATAATAGAATGATTCCTGATATATTATTTGGCTACGTTCTAAATGTACCTAAAATGGTGTGCTGTTATCGAATATACGATTTAATGTCATAGCCATTTCAAAATTTAACAATCTGTAATGACATTCATTGTCAAGACCAACCGTCTCCTTAGAGCAAAAAGTCTATTTAGCTTGCTAAATAGAGCGTAGAGTTGTCGTAGAGTTTTCGATCTAGCTTCGTTGGACTGTGTACACGGCGAAGAAGTCTCGCAAAAGACCTCTCAGGAAGACTTTGTAGGTGAGTCTCTCGTAGAGCTCTATTGGGTGTTTACACGTCTCTGGCGAGATTTTTGTCTAAATCTCTCGTTTCTTCTCTACCGTGTACACTTAGCTTAAAAAAGAGAACCATTTTGAAATATGAGTGTTTTTGCGCTCTAGAAAATAATTTCTACAACTTCATATACGCGGTTTTGCATTTTGCTGATACGCGGTTTTGCATTTTGTTGATACGTGGTTTTGCACTTTAAACGACGATATGTATGTATATTGGTTATGAGACAAAATAGACATACAGGGTGTCCCAGAAGTAACGTGCCAAACTTTAGGGCAAGGTAGGTGGGGGGGTGAGCTCACTAATAAACAAAAAAAATTCAGGTAAAAGTGTCACCGTTTTTGAAATATTTACATTTTTTCGAATTTAAAAAAAATCGTGCCTTTTCATGTGTTTTCTTTAACTGCAACTACAAACCGGGCAATACTTAGTAAATTTTTTATGTAAAATACTTCCAGATAGTTGCCTCTCCATACTCAAATGCAATGTAGTTAAAATATATTAAGGAACCATCATAAAATTAGGACTATTTCTGGATTTTTAACTTTTTGATATTTTCTTCCCCAACTTTGACTATCTCGGGTGAAAAAAAAATGTACTGAGCTATAACTTTACATTACATAAAAAAATTGCTCATTTAATAAAGATTTCAGAAAGGTGCCACACTTACTGTTTTGAATAAAAAAAAAAAAAGTTATAGCCGCTTTTGTGGGTAAAGGACTGAGACACGCTAGAATGTATTTAATAGATTTAAATTGAATTTGCTCTTGTTACCGTCAAATGACATGCTAAATAGTACAAAGGTACATAATTACTTGCTCTTGACATTATTTTATGTTACTTACCGGAATTAGTGAAAGTGGATTTTGTGAAATTGGACCCTTCGAACATTGTGTTATTAATACTATGACAGAGAACACGCAGTATACGTCGCATGAATATGCGGATATTCACCTAATTTACGGTGAAGCTTGCTGTAATGCCAGAGCTGCTCAAAGACTCTATGCAGAGCGATACCCCAATCGTCGACATCCGGGTCGTGAAGTATTCGCCCGGACCCATAGAGAAATATATGAAGGTAAGTGATTTTTACACCTTTCTTGTTTGCTTGCTTGTTAACTATCATTTTTCACTTTTTTAAGGTCGCATACCTGGAAGGCGTGGCGGCGAAACAGGACGTCCTGCAACGGTAGATGTTGAAGCTGTGTTAGAGGAAGTGGAACTAGCTCCATCGACTTCAGTGAGAATGATGGAAAGACGGACGGGAATACCAAAAACTACAGTTCACAAAGCTTTAAAAGACCATCGATTTCATCCCTACCACATTCAACGTGTTCAGGCTCTACAGGAAAGAGATTACCTGTCGAGGGTTAGATTTTGCCGTGAAATGTTGCGAATGCATTCATCAGACCCCAACTTTTTTAATAAAATAATTTGGAGCGATGAATCATCATGCAAACGTGATGGTTATTTTAATTTACATAACCTTCACAGTTGGCAGATATACAATCCTCACGAAATGAGAGAAGATCGTTCGCAGTACCGGTACAAAATAAATTTATGGTGCGGTATTTTTAATTGTCAGATATTGGGACCTGTGGAACTGCCGCCAACGCTCAACTCTCACATTTATTTAGAGTTCCTTCAGGAACGGCTTCCAACTCTTTTGGAAGATGTACCCTTAAACCTGCGGCGAAGACTATGGCTGCAAAATGACGGGTGCCCTGCTCACTACGGGCGTGAAGTAAGAGCTCATTTAGACGAAACTTATCCTCGCCGATGGATTGGACGATACGGGCCAATCACGTGGCCCGCTAGATCGCCAGACCTGAATCCATTAGATTTTTTCTACTGGGGCTGTCTTAAGGACAAAATTTATTCAAAAACAATTCAAAACGAAGAGCATTTGCGGGAACAAATAAATGGAGCTGCTGCTGAGATAGCCCAATTGAGTTTAAGATCTCTAAAAGCGTCTTTTCTTAAAAGGTGCCGAGCTTGTATTAGAGTAGAAGGTCGCCAATTTGAGCATATTTTATCAATAAATGAATAAATTTTTCTTCAAACAACTCATGTATATCTTATTTCACGTGAACCCATCCTTCACAAAAAATATTGATAGATATAGCCCTTGTTATAGACTCTAGTCCGAATTCCGGTAAGTAACACAAAATAATGTCAGGAGCAGGTAATAATGTACCTTTGTACTATTTAGCATGTCATTTGACGGTAACAAGAGCAAATTCAATTTAAATCTATTAAATACATTCTAGCGTGTCTCAGTCCTTTACCCACAAAAGCGGCTATAACTTTTTTTTTCTATTCAAAACAGTAAGTGTGGCACCTTTCTGAAATCTTTATTAAATGAGCAATTTTTTTATGTAATGTAAAGTTATAGCTCAGTACATTTTTTTTTCACCCGAGATAGTCAAAGTTGGGGAAGAAAATATCAAAAAGTTAAAAATCCAGAAATAGTCCTAATTTTATGATGGTTCCTTAATATATTTTAACTACATTGCATTTGAGTATGGAGAGGCAACTATCTGGAAGTATTTTACATAAAAAATTTACTAAGTATTGCCCGGTTTGTAGTTGCAGTTAAAGAAAACACATAAAAAGGCACGATTTTTTTTAAATTCGAAAAAATGTAAATATTTCAAAAACGGTGACACTTTTACCTGAAAATTTTTTGTTTATCAGGGAGCTCACCCACCCACCTACCTTCCCCTAAAGTTTGGCACGTTACTTCTGGGACACCCTGTATGTATGTGTAACGTAAGTATCCACACTTTTATAAAACTTAAGATTCGTTCAAGACTACGGTGAATTCAAGTATGGCGGAGGAGAATAAGGACAGAATACAAAATGCATTTAAAACCTAAATGTCCTTGTAAATTTTTATTGTTGCGTATTCATATTTATTTAAATAGTGTTATTGAGCTTTGTACCACGATTTGTTTGTAAAGAAAAATGGAAATAACAACAATGCTTAAGCGGTAGAAGTTATAGCAGCTATTTCGGAGATCATCACATCTCCTCATCAGACTTCTTTTTTTTCTAGACTTTCAGCAGGGATCGAACCCGCGTCAGCGATGTGCAAAGTCAGAAGCGCTAACCACTGAGCTATGCACACCCCGTAAGCTTCTGTTGCTAATCCATTTCCCTTATTCAACCTACGACTATGAAGTGCAAGCTATTAAAGCTTGACAGCGTGGTTGTTATTGTTAATTCCATACATGAAATAGATTTATTGCATTGTTTGTAGGGCAGTCTTATCCCATATATTTATTTGTAAATTTTTATTGTGGCATATTTTCGGATCCGCCCGAACTTAAACTTTCTTACTTGTTTTTTTTTTTTTTTTTTGTTCGTAGGAGAGGGAAATGCTTTATGCGCTGGCCGGGGGCGCTAGTCTCTATATTACCTTCCCCGAGTGTGGGACTCCCACCCATGCGTGTTGGGCTACCCACTAAAAACCAAACTCCCACCGCCCGAACAAGAATCTCGCATCACCGCATCACCGCAATTCTGCATGTCTTCATTTGCAGGAGCGCGCTGCCAGAGCCTCGGGGCTGCTCTTTTGTAGAGGCGTTTCATTCGGGTGTCCTCAGTAGACATCCGTCCTCTCTTTTGCAGCGAAGTACGAATTTCACGTATCTCGCAACTGCTTCCCACTTGTCTGCAGTGGAGATCATTACCCCAATTATGTTGTTCGGAGTTATGGCTCCGTATCTTTCTTCCAACATTTTGCGCGAAATCAAGAAGTGTTCGCAGGTGAACATGGTGAAATAATAATAAGGTGTTGTCACTTAGGGGGTGGTTGTTGTAATTTTGGCAGTTTCGGTATACCAGCGTTATAGCAGTGCCTATTCTATTTATTCCAATTTCATTTCTGGGCAAAATGGAACAAAAAATAGAGCAGACAATTTTGTGAAAAAAGTATGCGCAGGTATCACTTTTTCTTTGTTTCGCTTTTGCTTTGACCTTTCGTTTCAAATTCATTGGAAATTTTGAGCGATAATTTCCAATAATTGTGACTTTGTAAGTAAATTTTTGGTAAAATATGTACTATACATATCCAACATATTATTGGAGCAGTGCCTCGGATGGTTATGATAATGCACTTTGGTCTAACAATTTAAACGCATAATTATTTTATAATATAACTGATAGAATTCAGAAATGTAATTTTAAAACGGTAACAAAAATAAAGGTCGTAATAAAATTCCCTTTAAAGTTAAGACATTTAAAAACCAAGTACGTATATACTTCAGAAATTAAGGCAAAAATACAAATAAAATTCCATACGGGCTAATATGTCATTTTTTTAGAATTTAAGAATGATTAAATAAAGAGAACGGTATAATATAATTTGTTTTAATATGAATAAATGAAAGACGGAAAATAGTCCTTATTTTTTAAGTTTTAACCATCATCATATTTGTGTGGTACGACCGCGCGGCCTTTTAAGTTTTACAAACAATAATTTTAAGGTAGAAAAATTAAACTGAATAAGAATTATTAAAATCAATATATTTGACTGAAAAAATAAAAATTAAGTAATAATAATTTCTTTTGAGCGGAAAAATGAAACTGTAATTACACTGGTTTACAGAAAAAATATTTTATTGACGCAAGCTTCATTTAACCGGTGTGGGGTCCACTGACGTATGTATGTATTGGAAATAGTACCCAAAAAGTAGTAAAAATAATCCTAATATTTTCCCCCTTTTTCTACTACTCCAAAATGCATGGCCGCAATTGGCATGCAGAAAAAGTGAGGTTATGTAAGTGACATCACCTTATATTTATTTCACCATGCATGTGAGGAATGTATGGTACACGCTATCTTCCACGTTTCAACAGTAGTGACAGAACGGTGAGTCCACCCTTCCCATTCTATGAAGATATTCTCGGATGTAACCATAACCGGCGTGGAATTGCGTCAGGTAGAAATCGACTTCCCCATGCGGTCTGTTCAACCATGTTTGAAGGTCCTCTATCAGGGTGTGCGTCTATCGACCTTTTGTGCTCGCGTTCCAGTTTTGTTGCCACTACTGGATTAGTTGCTCGCGCGCCCTTGCCGCGGCAGCTGCTCGACCTATCTCGGCACTGAGATTGTAAATCTCTTTTCGCTCGTACGAAAGTAGCTTAAATGGCATGACGTCAGAAATAACTAGAACCACGTCCGCGGACACTGTACGGTATGCAGAAGCAATGCGAGGGGCACCCTCTGCGCTGGACCTAAGACATTTGAATCCGGTATTTTTTGACTTTCAATACGTCGGCCCATATTTCTGCTGCGTACAGGAGCACCGACTTAACTGCTGTCATCAGAAGCTTCCTGCGGCATGGCTTCGGGCCGCCCATCAGCCGGCTTGGAGTCACGGTGCTCTGCGCAGCTTTTTCACATACTCCATGGATGTGTTCCCAGAATGTGAGTTTGCTGTCAAGCTTCACCCCTAGGTATTTTGTAGACCTAGAAGTCGTCACGGGTTGAGGTCCGACCATTATATTTATAATTGTTGGGATCCGTTTCCTGGTGAGGAGCACGATCTCCGTTTTGGCTGTAGCCAATTGCAGACCGTGATCGCTCATCCATCCACTGACGTTGCGCATGACCTGGTTTAGCTTGAGCTGTGCTAGCTGGACATTTCTTGCTGTTATGACGGCTGCCACGTCGTCCGCGAAGGCGACAAGGAAGGCGCTCTCCGGCATTTCCGTGCGCAACAGACTGTCATACGTGGCGTTCCAGAGGTCCGGGCCAAGTACATACCCCTGTGTCGCTACGCCGGTTATACGTCTCTTTTTCTGATCTTGTCGTACGAAAGCCAACGGTTTCTGAGGTAGTCCCCGATCATATCTAGTATGTTGGAACTTTGAATGACCGTTAAAAGGCCTTCAGCATGTCGTCCCATCTTGCCGAGTGAAGGCGTTCTTGACGTCCAGTGTGACTAGCAGCACTATTGGCCGCGCCTGGTGGCAGGCTTCTTCGGCCTTATGTACCGCCTCGACTACTTCGCCAATTGCTCCTATAGTTGAGTGTCCCTTCCTGAAGCCATGTTGTCGGGGTGAAAGGCCTCCCTCGCTTTCTATGGCTGACGTCAAGCGTATTTTGAGCAGACTCTCCATCANTGTATTTTGAGCAGATTCTCCATCATCTTGCCTGCTGTGTTTAGCATGCAGAGTCGCCGAAAGGATGAAGGAGAGTTTGGGCCCCCTTTGCCCTTGGGTATAAGCACCAGTCTCCCCTTCTTCCATTGGCTTGGGAAGACCCGGGCCTTAAGGAAGCTGTTGTACATGTTAAGCAAGAGATCAGGGATCGTTTTCGCTGCTAACCTGATTGCCTCCACTGGTATGCCATCTGAGCTAGGTTCAGCACGTCTGTCGGAAACAGTGGTGCCTCGGCTTGCTCCTCGATGAACACTGTATCTGCTGTTAGTGGGTGTGTGGGAAATAGTGCATCCACTGTATTCTTAACTCGGGCCTCATCCATCGCTTGCAATGATGTATGGATCTTTTTCATCACTATTTTGTAACCCTGGCCCCAAGGATCACGATCCACTTCGTCGCATAGCGCTTTCCAGCAGTTCCGTTTCCTCTTCTGTATCTCGGCCCCAAGTGCTTTATTAGCGCTTTTGTAGGCTGCTGCTCTGGTCAGCGCCTCAGGTCTGCCACGAGCGCGCGTTGCGAGTCTCCGCATTCTATGGCAGGCCCTTAGCAGCTCTGCAATTCGGTCATTCCACCAGTATACCTGCTTTTTACCTGACCATACTCTCCTCTGCGGCATTGAGGCTTTGCATGCCCGGTGAATGCAGCGAATGGTTTCTTCGACCAGCTTAGTACAAGACTTCCTGTTGTGGATCTCTCCCGTTGTGGGTGAAATATTTTGGGAATCTGCTAGGAGTGATGTGTCGAACTTGCGAACATCGACCCTGGACGGGTTCCATTTTGGTTTCCTGCGAGGGATACTGCGTGTTTGCCCTCGTGTTGTGTCAGTGACTTGGAAGGTGATGTAGTTGTGGTCACTACCACTCAGGTCTTCCATCATCCTCCATCCGTCAGCCCTTCGAAGGAGGCTTTCTGAGACCAGGGTTATGTCAGTAATAGAGTACCCAAAACCCGGCCTTCGATATGTAGGGTTCGTTCCGGTGATGAGGATGGTCAGGTCAGGTGGGGGCATACCCCCACGCCTCTTGCGTTGAAATCTCCAGCAACAATTATGTGGCCGGTTATATCGCGCAGTTCGTCTTCAAGGCTTTTCCCTGAAGACAAGGACTGTGTCGTTTGGAGACAGGTAGCAGCTCACCAGATTTATTTGCGCCATTTTCACCCAGACGTAGCAGCGTCACGCTGCTCTCTGCGCGATGGTTGGGGTTAGCAGTCCATATCGCGGGTTCAATGATGATGACCGCGTCTGCTCGTTGTTCAAGAACCAATTGGTCCAGCAGGTCATCAGCTACCCTACTCCTGTTCATATTGACTTTTATAAATTTAATCATATTCTCCCAAGTTTTGTCTTAGCCTCAGAAGGACCTCCCTGAAGGCCTTGCACGCTCCCGACCCGGGCAGGTGATTGGAATTTTTCCGTCCATCTCCTACCGAGCACAGGCAGCAGCTTGGGCTTTCTTTACATGCAGAGGCTATGTGGCCCTGCTGACCAGATTTCCATGCCGTCTTTTTGTGGCCATATCTCAGACAGCGGATACACCTTAGGACATCCGCGCGCTCTCGGACACGGCAGATAATCCAACCTACTCGCAGCTTCCCCTTTTCAATAAGAGTCCGGCCGGGCAGTTCGTCGATTTCCACCACGGCCATTCTTTGTTCTCGCGAGTTTACAGCGAAGTTGGCCATTCATCTTGTCTCCTAATTCCCCGCGAATAGCGTTCTCCACTTCTGCGGCCGTGGTTAGGCAGTCAATGCCCAGAACTTCTAGACGTAAACGTCTAGTGAGAATACGGGCGTCTCCAAGCTGGCCAATGGCAGTGCACACATTTTCCTTAAATGCAGAGTGGTCGCNACTCTCCTCTGCGGCATTGAGGCTTTGCATGCCCGGTGAATGCAGCGAATGGTTTCTTCGACCAGCTTAGTACAAGACTTCCTGTTGTGGATCTCTCCCGTTGTGGGTGAAATATTTTGGGAATCTGCTAGGAGTGATGTGTCGAACTTGCGAACATCGACCCTGGACGGGTTCCATTTTGGTTTCCTGCGAGGGATACTGCGTGTTTGCCCTCGTGTTGTGTCAGTGACTTGGAAGGTGATGTAGTTGTGGTCACTACCACTCAGGTCTTCCATCATCCTCCATCCGTCAGCCCTTCGAAGGAGGCTTTCTGAGACCAGGGTTATGTCAGTAATAGAGTACCCAAAACCCGGCCTTCGATATGTAGGGTTCGTTCCGGTGATGAGGATGGTCAGGTCAGGTGGGGGCATACCCCCACGCCTCTTGCGTTGAAATCTCCAGCAACAATTATGTGGCCGGTTATATCGCGCAGTTCGTCTTCAAGGCTTTTCCCTGAAGACAAGGACTGTGTCGTTTGGAGACAGGTAGCAGCTCACCAGATTTATTTGCGCCATTTTCACCCAGACGTAGCAGCGTCACGCTGCTCTCTGCGCGATGGTTGGGGTTAGCAGTCCATATCGCGGGTTCAATGATGATGACCGCGTCTGCTCGTTGTTCAAGAACCAATTGGTCCAGCAGGTCATCAGCTACCCTACTCCTGTTCATATTGACTTTTATAAATTTAATCATATTCTCCCAAGTTTTGTCTTAGCCTCAGAAGGACCTCCCTGAAGGCCTTGCACGCTCCCGACCCGGGCAGGTGATTGGAATTTTTCCGTCCATCTCCTACCGAGCACAGGCAGCAGCTTGGGCTTTCTTTACATGCAGAGGCTATGTGGCCCTGCTGACCAGATTTCCATGCCGTCTTTTTGTGGCCATATCTCAGACAGCGGATACACCTTAGGACATCCGCGCGCTCTCGGACACGGCAGATAATCCAACCTACTCGCAGCTTCCCCTTTTCAATAAGAGTCCGGCCTGGCAGTTCATCGATTTCCACCACGGCCATTCTTTGTTCTCGCGAGTTTACAGCGA
>NW_016157624.1:65845-69203 GCF_001687245.7 Rhagoletis zephyria | reverse complement strand
CCACGAGCGCGCGTTGCGAGTCTCCGCATTCTATGGCAGGCCCTTAGCAGCTCTGCAATTCGGTCATTCCACCAGTATACCTGCTTTTTACCTGACCATACTCTCCTCTGCGGCATTGAGGCTTTGCATGCCCGGTGAATGCAGCGAATGGTTTCTTCGACCAGCTTAGTACAAGACTTCCTGTTGTGGATCTCTCCCGTTGTGGGTGAAATATTTTGGGAATCTGCTAGGAGTGATGTGTCGAACTTGCGAACATCGACCCTGGACGGGTTCCATTTTGGTTTCCTGCGAGGGATACTGCGTGTTTGCCCTCGTGTTGTGTCAGTGACTTGGAAGGTGATGTAGTTGTGGTCACTACCACTCAGGTCTTCCATCATCCTCCATCCGTCAGCCCTTCGAAGGAGGCTTTCTGAGACCAGGGTTATGTCAGTAATAGAGTACCCAAAACCCGGCCTTCGATATGTAGGGTTCGTTCCGGTGATGAGGATGGTCAGGTCAGGTGGGGGCATACCCCCACGCCTCTTGCGTTGAAATCTCCAGCAACAATTATGTGGCCGGTTATATCGCGCAGTTCGTCTTCAAGGCTTTTCCCTGAAGACAAGGACTGTGTCGTTTGGAGACAGGTAGCAGCTCACCAGATTTATTTGCGCCATTTTCACCCAGACGTAGCAGCGTCACGCTGCTCTCTGCGCGATGGTTGGGGTTAGCAGTCCATATCGCGGGTTCAATGATGATGACCGCGTCTGCTCGTTGTTCAAGAACCAATTGGTCCAGCAGGTCATCAGCTACCCTACTCCTGTTCATATTGACTTTTATAAATTTAATCATATTCTCCCAAGTTTTGTCTTAGCCTCAGAAGGACCTCCCTGAAGGCCTTGCACGCTCCCGACCCGGGCAGGTGATTGGAATTTTTCCGTCCATCTCCTACCGAGCACAGGCAGCAGCTTGGGCTTTCTTTACATGCAGAGGCTATGTGGCCCTGCTGACCAGATTTCCATGCCGTCTTTTTGTGGCCATATCTCAGACAGCGGATACACCTTAGGACATCCGCGCGCTCTCGGACACGGCAGATAATCCAACCTACTCGCAGCTTCCCCTTTTCAATAAGAGTCCGGCCGGGCAGTTCGTCGATTTCCACCACGGCCATTCTTTGTTCTCGCGAGTTTACAGCGAAGTTGGCCATTCATCTTGTCTCCTAATTCCCCGCGAATAGCGTTCTCCACTTCTGCGGCCGTGGTTAGGCAGTCAATGCCCAGAACTTCTAGACGTAAACGTCTAGTGAGAATACGGGCGTCTCCAAGCTGGCCAATGGCAGTGCACACATTTTCCTTAAATGCAGAGTGGTCGCCACAGCGCTCGATTTCGATAAGCACGCCACCTTCGCGGGTTTTCCGTACAGATCGAATGACGGTCTCCGTCTTCTCAGGTTGGAGTTTATCACGTATCGTCCCCAGCACCTCTGCATAGGTTTTGCCTTCAGCTGGGTTAATGATTAGTTTGGCGAGACTATTTTTTTTCTCACCCTCTTCTTTTTTTTTGCGGCTGGTCGCCTCGCCCTTATTGACCAAGGGTTCACGTGGCGCTGGCCCTGGCTTGGGCTTTCTGCTTTTCCCAACCGCTTTCCGTTGATTATCTGGTACGGTTTTCTATGCATTTTTATCGTTATTACCATTATTATTATTACCATTATTAATAATAATATTATTACTACTATTATTATTATAGTTAGTATTCTTTTTCTTTTCCGGCTCGCCTGTAGGGGAGTCGGATCGAGTTCGACCTCTCTTTTGCGAGCCAGGGCCAGCCTTCCGCAGCTCGGAAAGCGTAGACCCCTTTAGGTGCGGCACCCTGAAATTGTGCATATGGAAACTGTGCATACGAAATAATGCATATGAAAAAAACCGAAATAATGCATATATGCACAGTTTCGGTTGAAAACCGCAATAATGCATATTAGAAAAACCGAAATTATGCATATGCACTCTTTCGTTTGAAAACCGAAATAATGCATATGAAAAAAACCGAAATAATGCATATATGCACAGTTTCGGTTGAAAACCGCAATAATGCATATTAGAAAAACCGAAATTATGCATATGCACTCTTTCGTTTGAAAACCGAAATAATGCATATGAAAAAAACCGAAATAATGCATATATGCACAGTTTCGGTTGAAAACCGAAATAATGCATATAACAAAAACCGAAATAATGCATGCATGCACAGTTTCGGTTGAAAACCGAAATAATGCATATAACAAAAACCGAAATAATGCATGCATGCACAATTTCAGTTCAAAACCGAAATAATGCATATGGCAAAAACCGAAATAAAGCATACATGCACAGTTTCGGTTGAAACCGAAATAATGTCTAAATGCACAGTTTCCATATGCGCAATTTCGGTGCCCCTTTAGGTGCTGCTCTCGGAGGTAGATTCGTATATTTAAGCTCTCCTCGATTTGGGCCATACCCGTTTTTAAGTCCATGGACACATGGACGGTGACATGCTTGTTGCTGTTTGCAGCAGCCGGCGTGTGAAGACGACTATCCCGGCTGCCGGGAGTTGCCGTTTGGCAAGGTGTAGCCTTCAGCGCCACGTCGGCGGCTTTCTCCGTGCTCGTGGTGCCGGTATTTGCCTGCAGAGGAGTTTGTGGCGGGGAGCGCATAACTCTACTGCTCTTCCTGAATGCGCTACATTCTTCCTCCATAATATCAACGTTGGTTTCGTTTGTTTGTTTTAGTTTATTCCTATCCAATCAATTGGGTCTCCGCCATTTCTGTAAGGTGTCACCTTCGCATACTAAAGTGGCGGAACACTGCTCTCGTCAGCCCAATATCGAGCTAATCGTATTCATGCTCCAGTATGCCATGAACAGGACCTAACTGGTCTCAATCCTTGGATGCTTTTTGGGAGGCGGCATCTGTTCGCCCGGATACAGGAGATTCATCAAGCATTTCTGATCTTTTAAATCAGGCCCTCGTCTCCTGCCGCTCTTGGTCTGGGACTGCTTATTGGTTATTCGCAGCTAACATACCGGAGTAGGCCGTTCGCGATCCGCCCTGTGTGAGCCCGGTAAGGTCCTGAGCTTAGCCCTCAGAATCTAAGAATATGAGCGTACATAAAATATGAAGAATAAACATATTATTGTTTTTTTTTTTTTTTTTTTTGTAGGAGAGGGAAATGCTTTATGCCCTGGCCGGGGGCGCTAGTCTCTATACTACCTTCCCCGAGTGTGGGACTCCCACCGAAGCGTGTTGGGCTACCCACTAAAACCCAAACTCCCACCGCCCGCGCAAGAATCCCGCATCTGGCACCGCAATTCTGCATGTCTTCAGATGCAGGAGCGCGCTGTTAG
>NW_016157624.1:18657-65702 GCF_001687245.7 Rhagoletis zephyria | reverse complement strand
CCTTGTGTTGTGTCGTACAAAAGCCAACGGTCTCTGAGGTAGTCCCGGATCATATCTAGCAAGTATGTTGGAACCTTGAATGACCGTTCCAAGGCCTCCAGCATATCGTCCCATCTTGCCGAGTTGAAGGCGTTCTTGACGTCCAGTGTGACTAGCAGCACTATTGGCCGCGCCTGGTGGCAGGCTTCTTCGGCCTTATGTACCGCCTCGACTACTTCGCCAATTGCTCCTATAGTTGAGTGTCCCTTCCTGAAGCCATGTTGTCGGGGTGAAAGGCCTCCCTCGCTTTCTATGGCTGACGTCAAGCGTATTTTGAGCAGACTCTCCATCATTTTGCCTGCTGTGTCTAGCATGCAGAGTGGCCGGAAGGATGAAGGAGAGTTTGGGTCCCCTTTGCCCTTGGGTATAAGCACCAGTCTCGCCTTCTTCCATTGGCTTGGGAAAACCCGGGCCCTAAGGCAGCTGTTGTACATGTTAAGCAGAAGATCAGGGCTCGTTTCCGCTGCTAACCTGATTGCCTCCGCTGGTATGCCATCTGGGCCTGGAGCCTTGCCGGATTTCATGCTTCGCAGGGCTAGGTTCAGCACGTCTGTCGAAAACAGTGGTGCCTCGGCTTGCTCCTCGATGAACACTGTGTCGGCTTTTAGTGGGTGTGTGGGGAATAGCGCATCCACTATATTCTTAACTCGGGCCTCATCCATCGCTTGCGATGATGTATGGAACTTTTTCATCACTATTTTGTATCCCTGGCCCAAGGGATCGCGATCCACTTCGTCACATAGCGCTTTCCAGCAGTACCGTTTACTTTTCTGTATCTCGGCCCCAAGTGCTTTCTTAGCGCTTTTTTAGGCTGCTGCTCTGGTCAGCGCCTCAGGTCTACCACGAGCGCGCATTGCGAGTCTCCGCATTCTATGGCAGGCCCTTCGCAGCTCAGCAATTCGGTCATTCCACCAGTATACCTGCTTTTTACCTGACCATGCTCTCCTCTGTGGCATTGAGGCTTTGCATGCCCGGTGAATGCAGCGCATAGTTTCTTCGACCAGCTTAGTACAAGACTCCCTGTTGTGGATCTCTCCCGTTGTGGGTGAAATGCCTTGGGAATCTGCTAGGAGTGACGTATCGAACTTGCGAACATCGACCCTAGACGGNTATGTCAGTGACTTGGAAGGTAAGAATATTATTAACATTATGATTATTATTATTAATTATTTGTTTTTGTTATTTTATGGCCTTATAACAATTATATTCAACAATTTTTATTGAAATTTTTTATTTCGGAAATAATCCACATTTCCTCATCAGACTTCTTTCAGTACGATTCAAACCGACGATCCGACTGACTGAGCCAGTTGCCTACGAAATAGCTATCACTTCTACCATTTTTTCAAATAAAAATTGTTGAATATAATTGTTATAAGGCCATAAAATAACAAAAAAAAACAAATTACTTAAGTACGAGCCACCTAAAAGTTAAACATCCTAAAAATAGAATTATTAACAAAAACCAACAAAACCAACAACCACATGATCAAGTGTGAATAGCAGCGGAATAGCTGCGCTTGATTGTGTTGTCTTAACAAATATGAAAAAGGGAAAAGCAATAATTCATAAGGCGAGCTTAGCACAGTGCGTAGGCAACTGGCTGAGTCAGTGGGATCGTCGGTTCGAATCCTACTGAAAGAAGTTTTATGAGGAAATGTGGTGATTTCCGAAATTGCTATCACTTCTACAATTTTTTCAAATTATTGTTGCTTTTCCACAATAATCATTAAAAACGGCCTCAAGCTTAATAAAAATTGTTGTATATATTTTTATTAATATTCTTATTATCATTACGTCGAGAATACTCGCGCTGCGGCCTAAGGATCGTTCCCCAAGGTGTATGAGCCTCCTATTCATGATACGTGGGCAAGCATATCAGAATATGCTCTGGGATTTCCTCCACCAGCTCACCAAAGGCTATGGAACACGCAAGCCCATTCGGGCTCCAACCTTTGGAGATAGTCGTCCCTTTTGTTGCCTTCAAACTCTTTGTGTCCCGGAACCCACCACAGCATTACGCTTTTATGGGCCTCCAAGTGGTTCAAAAGAGTTTTACGGCTGTCCGCAAGCTTGATGCCGTTTTAAAAAGCCTAAGGCCTTCAACTTGCCTGACTATCCGACATTGTATTTATTTTGACCCCATTTGTCTTCTACACAGACGTCGACCTCTTAGAGTTTGTACACTGAGAAAAAAAACGCGTTGTAAAAATGAAATTTTTTTATTTGATTACCGCTTAAAAATGTTCGTATTTAAATCAAGTGAAAAGTATTAGAAAAAAATAGATTTTTCCATTATATATACACTACGTATAATGGAAATATTCAATTCAAATACGCTCGTATTCAAATGAAGCATTTTTCACTGCAAGGATGGCATTTTGCGCGTCTCGGATGCTACTCTGCAATGGGGTGCTCTCGTGCTCTTCCAAATCCGTGCGTCGTGCAAGACTTCGAGAATACTCATATTGAATCTCTAAAACAAATTTTCGATGTATGCTTAAGATGCATAAACCTAAAGGCAGATTTTATAGGAAATTAAACTGGCAATTTATTAAAACTAAGTAGTAGTAACCCCCGATAATTTTTAAGTTCTTAAAGGACCTTACTCTTAAATTAAAGCTGCGTACAGTGGGCCGTGAGAACACAGTCACCTTTAAGGTAAAGTCCAAGTGCTTTATTAGCCGTAATCTGATATGCAATAATCACTGAAAACTGGCGCCGTTTATGACGATAGGCATTTAGTATCACACTTTTAAACCAAAGCTTTCTTCGTACAGTGGGCCGTGAGAAAACAGTAATCTTTAAGGTAAAGTCCAAGTGCTTTATTAGCCGTAATCTGATACGTAATAATCACTGGAAACTGGCGCCGTTTATGGCGATAGGCATTTAGTATCACACTTTTAAACCAAAGCTTTCTTAAAATGTGTTTCCACCTGTATAAAAACTTAAACTCAAATTACTTAATAAGTCAAATGAATTACTAAAGTATGAGTATAAATTGACATGGGTTAAAAATATTTTCTTCTGAACTTTATTTAAGAGGGTTGCCATATGTTTTAGAAATTAAATTCAACTTGAATTAAGGGAATTATATACACAATTTAATTAAAGTATGCGTATGCCAAATGAAGTATTAAAATATGGCGTGAAACGAAGGTGGTAAGATATCATTAGTTTGAATATGTTGACTCTTAAAGAGGGTTGCCACCTGTTAAGAAAGGTAAACTCAAATTATTTAATAAGTTAAAGCAATTATTAAAATATGGGTATCAAATGATATGAGTTTAAAAAGGCTTTATTTCTGAACTGTATTTAGGAGCGCTGTCACGTATTTAAAAAAGCAAATTTAACTTAATTCATCAGGCACACATCAGGTGGGTATCACAATATCAGACGCACGAGAGTTTTTTATTTCTTAACTATAATTAGGAGGGTTTATGGCTGTTCCAGAAGTATTAGCTAACTTATGCACAAATTCGAATACGAGGATAATGATAAGACGAGCACGAACAAGAAGAAGAGTACTAATACGGGCACCAGGCTAATAAAAAAAGTAATACAAATTTCTGCAGTATGAAAGGAAATAAAAATGAATCGAATTAGTCATACACGTTATGGCATATATCTATTTATAAGCTGAGGATACATATGATTGAAGTTTATGTGGATCTGCTGAAGTCTATGCTGATCCCGAAGTAGTTGGCGAGAACGGCGGGGTCGCCTTTCTTGTCGATTGGGCTGAGCACACTTAAATTCAAGTCGTCGGGCATGCGCTCATCTGACCATATACTGCATAAGAGTTGACGCAAGCACCCTATCGACTCCACGCCGTCGTACTTGAATAGCTCAGCTGTCAGCTCAGCAGCTTTGCTACTTTTCAGCCGCATATTCGCTATTCGTACCTCTTCAGTCAGGCGGTGGGACATCGACAACATCGCCATCGACTTGGAGCTCGGGTTCGTCTTCTCCACTACTCCTCCATAATTTATGTACGTTCTGGACATCCGTCACTAGGTCGCCATGGTTGTATTTAAGAGAGTACGCCCTGGTCTTGACACAATCCGTAAGTTGCCTAATTATATGATAAAATTTTCGGGCGTTTTTCCTGTCGGCCAGCATTTTAAGCTTTTCGCATTAACGTATTGCGGCTTCTCTCCTGTTATTGCGGTGCATTTCTTTTCCCTCTTGAGTTCCCTATAGCTGTCCCATTTAGCTCGCGTTGCGCAGCGTAGCCCTGTAGGCGGAATCTTTTTTCTCTGCAGACACTCCTGATCGTACCAGTTGTTTTTCCGGCTCGATGAAATCCGACTAATCCGACTTAATGAATGGGACATGGAGTTTTACTACTCGCATATGTTTGTTGAAGAGTGGTCTCTGAGAGTAATAATGGAGTCACAACGATTCAAAATTCATAAATTTTTTTCAATTTGACTTTATGTGATGGTTTTTCTGAGATCAATGTCAAATTCAATCACACTTTGTTAAATACATTTTGATTGTAACAGTGTAGTTTTTGGGCAAGTAAATACTGAATATTTTATTATTTATTGAAGCAAAGCATATGTCACGCCCGTCACAAAATCAGTACACTAGTTATTTTTTGAAGGAAAACTCATGTAAACGGAGTAAAAAAGCTTAGGAAAGTAACGCTATGACACAGGCGGATATGAGCGAATTGATGTTAAGTATTTATATGCTTTTATTTTCGAAGAGACAACCGATTACAATCGGCCACAGACTGCTACGGTTACTTATCTGCTAATTTGAAGTGTATCGTATATCTGTTTGTGAGCATCGATGATAAAACCAAGGCATAACAAGGTAGAAAAGATTTCGGCATTTATCTCTTTGAACTTCGACTGAAATGTCAACTCTTAACCCTATACAATTAAAAATTTTAATATTTTAATTTAAATTTTTAATTGTGAGATGTGCGACTGATTTTAAATACACAATAAAATGAAAAGGAATTACGAGAGGTGTGCTGTGTGTCACAAGAGCCAGGACAACAAACTTTATTGTCAAGTGAAGCGACAACGGTGGGCGAATATGTGTGTTTCATTAGAGACTCTTCGCGTGTGAGCGAGAACCATTGTAGTGCCAGTGACTTTATATTTGTTGCCCATCGCAGCTGAGTATTTCTAAGCGCGTTTATTCCCAGGCGCAGTACCTGAGGTGTCTGTGGGGACGCAGTTACCTGTTGATGCACAGACCCAAACTGTGCAAGTGTGCCATAAACAAGCACTACCGGATCCACGAGTACACTAATATACTATATAAGCACCCTTTAGGATCTAGAAATATAACTAGAGCACACCATAAACTAGACTGCAGGTGATTGTAAGTAGTCCAAAGTTTGGTCCAAGCACATCTAAAATTCTATTTACACTTAACATTGAATGTCCTAAGCTCGGACCAATTGTCCGCTTCTGCATTACATTGTAACCTATTTTAGATACAAAAAAATAAATAAAATAAAACTTTTGCCATCTACCATTCGAACCGGGGTTCTAAGATTTTCTAAGCGGATACTCTCTCTACATGCCAACGCCGCACATGAAAATTCGATGACTAAGTGCCTACATATCAGTAAATTGGTAATTGTAACCGTTGTCCGCTACTGCGTGTCATTAGATACAATACTACTATACATACGACTATATTTTTCAAGCAGTTTGACACCAATCTTTCCTTCATGGCAAATGCTCCGCGAACACTATGATAAAATTTGGTACATGCATATGATATGAGAGAGCTCGACTGAGTTGTCACTTATACTTTGTTGAATATGCCTTGGATAAAGCTAATCATCAAGCGACTAGAAAACCAAGCTTTGCAAGAAATCATTACTTCACTTGTCATGGTAAAAACAGTATCTCATACGTTTTGACAGGTAAAAGCGTCGCGAAAACTGTATTACTATTTAAAAATAAGTTACCTTACAATGACGTCTACCCAAACAGTGGATATGAAGAGTCCGGTCAAGGCCTATCCCGTTTTTAGGTATCAGAATCTTTTGTGTGTTTGTAAAGTTCGTTTTTTAAGAAATAAATTGAGTTTAATAGCCTAATACTTACTTAAATTGTGGAGGGAACACTTTATCCGCCCTACTAAATGGTAGCAGCACGGAAAGTTGTGGAGAAGAAGAACCCGAGCCCGCAGTCGATGATGACGGAGTCGACAGCCTGCCAGCTGAGCTATTCAAGTACGGCGGCCAGGACTTGATAAGGTGCATGCATCAACTCTTGTGCAGAATATGGTCAGATGAACGCATGCCCGACGACTGGAATTTAAGTGTGCTCTGCTCAATCCACAAGAAAGGTGACCCGTCATTCGCACCAACTCCCGCGGGATCAGCCTTCTAAGCATAGGTTACAAGGTCTTATTGAGCGTATTGTGTGAAAGACTGAAGCCCACCGGCAATGAACTGATTGCGCCTTATCGTTGTGGCTTTAGACCTGGCAAATCCACCATAGACCAGGTATTCACAATACGACAAATCTTGGAAAAGACCCGCGAAAAGGATCGAGTCTCACCACCTATTTGTGGACTTGAAAGCCGCTTTTGACAGCACTAAAAGGAGTTGCCTATACGCCGCTATGTATGAATTTGGCATCCCCTCAAAAGTCATATGGCTGTTTAAAATTACGTTGAGCAATACCACCAGCTCCGTCAGAATTGAGAAAGACCTCTCCGAGCCGTTCGCCATCAAACGGGGTTTCAGACAGGGCGACTTCCTTTCACGTGACTTCTTTAATCTGATGTTGGAGAAGATAATAGGAGCTGCAGAACTGAACCGCTCAGGAACAATTTGCTACAAGGGCGTGCAATTGCTGGCTTATGCCGATGACTCGACATCATCGGTAACAAGAACCGCGAAGTCTGTTCTGTCTCCAAGTTAGATAAGGAAGCAAAGCGAATGGGTCTGGTGGTGAACGAGGACAAGACGAAGTATCTCCTGTCATCAAACAAATAGTCAGCACAGTCGCGCCGTGGCACCCACGTCACTGTTGACAGTTACAATTTCGATAAAGTAGAGAATTTCGTTTACTTGGGAACCAGCATTAATAGCGATAATAATGTTAGCATGGAAATCCAACGCAGAATTATTCTTGCCAACAAATGCTACTTTGAACTGAGTAGGCGATTCAGGAGCAAAGTCCTCTCTCGACGTACGAAAACCAGGCTATATAAGACACTCATCATGCCCGTGCTGGTATATGGTGCAGAAGCATGGCCAATGACAACACCCGATGAGGCGGCTCTTGGAGTATTCGAGAGAAAGATTTTGCGGAAGATTTACGGGCCTTTACACGTTGGCGATGGCGGGTACCGCAGACGATAGAACGATGAACTGTATGAGCTTTACAACGACATGGACATAGTGCAGCGAATTAAAATACAGCGGCTCCGCTGGCTTGGCCATGTCGTTCGAATGGACACCGATGCTCCAGCTCTGAAAGTATTCAACTCGGAACCCGCTGGTGGTAGCAGAAGAAGAGGGAGGCTCCCACTGCGATGGAAAGATCAGGTGGAGAAGGACTTGGCTTCACTTGGCGTCAGTTGGCACAGAAGAGAAATGACTGACGTGCTTTGTTGAACTCGGCCAAAATTACTTAGGCGGTCACAGCGCCAAAAAAGAAGAAGACAATAGTCTAATAATAGGAGTGTTCGCTATGCAAAAAATTTGTACAAGTTGGTACCAATTGTTACCAAATCGTGTTCGCTTAGACAAAAACCCAGTAAAACTTGGAGGGAGAAAGCACAATTTTGACATTTCATTTGGAGGGGAAGTTGCAAATTCGTGCTAGGAAAATTTTTGCCAGTAAGAATTTGCAAGCAGGACTGTGGCACACGGTTGCATTTTTGTCAACATTAATTTGAATCAACGAGTTTGTTAAATTCAAAAATGTACAATCTTGTTGCGATTTACTAATGAAAGAAGTATGAAATATTCGTTTATTCAATTAATTTAATTAATTCCAACCATTTGAAAGGTACCCGGCTAAAAAAGTTTATTCGTAATCGGAACGCACTCGACACCGCTGTCGATATAGGAAATCCGACAGTGACTTCCACAAAGAAATTGAAGCGTATGTTGAAGAAAGTCAGAATAAGAAGAAATATACATATAGGTCCTGTTTTCAATTCCACCTGAACTAATTTAAAAAATGTATTATGCTCGAAATGCAACCGTGGACGCCAGCTGGCGGTGAAGCTTGCAAATGTTTGCTAATTCCTGTTCACGCAAAACTTAGTAAGTTTCTCTCTTTGGGAGAGTAAGGTACCTTATTCTCTGAATTTTGTTACTGGCTAATTCTTACTGGCAGTTGCATAACGAACACTCCTAATGTGTATTTGTTTATTCACGCCCAACTTGTCACACCGGTCACAAAGTCACAGCCGTCACAAGTGAATTTGGAATATATCACATACCGTATTCAAAAGGGGCACAACTCAAAATTACATGTTTGTCATAAAATACGAAAAACTATTTCTTAGCTCATGATAATCACATGGGCGATGGAGACTTTACCTTAGGTTTTTTTTTTACAAATTTAAACAAAAATTTTCTGCAGCTTTTTCTGAAAGGTAAATAAAAGCTTGGCTACATTTTAAGCGCATTATTTAAAAAATCCAAAATTTTGAGTTGTGCCTTTTATGAAGACTGTGTGCGATATAGTCTATAATGTCAAATATAGGTAAGCAGCTTCGGCGTTAATATTGAAAATGCTTATTTACCTTTACAATGAACTATTTAAAACCATAAGCAGGAGACAGAATTAGCAGAAAAACTCTGATACAAGTAAGTAATTTTGTTTCCGTACTCATCACTCCCGTCACAGTTAATGAAATTCATATAACTCATATACCTCAGAAGGCTAACAGAAAATAATCTGTCATAAATAGTTTAACACGTTGGCTGTCAAGCATCACCGATGATCACAACAAAAGTCACTCCTTATATGCCAATGATTCACACCGATTCACACCAGAATAAAGGAGCAACACTTTTGAATTGACTGTACATATTCACGAGTGATCAATATAATAAAACATGATGAAACCTGTCGTAAACATGACTTCTATTGTTGGTGCAAAAATTATCTGCTGACTCAGAGCGGAATATGCTTGGCAACTGAGAGTAGTTTTATTATGTGATCACCGGTGATATCAATGCATATCGTCACTAGACACGAATAAAGGCCCGCTAGTGTTTCGACGGCGCAAAAAGACTTATAAAAAAAAGTTGACGGAAAAAGGCGCTTAAGAAAAACTTCGGCGAAGAAAGACGCCTAACTTAGTTGACGACGAAAAAAGTCGCGCAATCATAGATTTATACTTGACCAAGGACTATCACTTCAGCAGTATTCCCCAAAAACTATTAACGGAGGTTTTTATAACTGAAGTTTTTATTATGCGCCTTTTTTCGTTGTCAACTTTTGAGCTCGCGCCTTTATTCGTGTCTAGTGACGATATTAATGTGCTTTGCTCAAATACGTTTTTAGACTGGATGAAAAAAGAAGGCACGCTCCTGGTGTTCACACTCGCTACAATTATAACGTGTTGTCTCTTCTTATAGATTTACGTTCTTTGCATTTAGTAGCCGTCATCGATTCGCCACTTCTCGCTCGCTATGTTTGAGTTCCGGTCGCTTAAAGAAGAATTTTGCATGTGAAAGCAACGACAAAGTTAGCTAGCACGGATAGACGATAGCGAGTTTGGTTATACCTCATCGAGTTCGTTCGTTTCGCCACTCGCTAACTGTTGGCGAATCGATGACGGCTAGTAAACACGGTTACCAGAAGCAATTTTTATTTTGTACCAGTTTTTAGCCTAAAATGTACCAAATGAGAAGAAAATGTACCGACCAAATTATTAAATCTATAGTAGATATATTTTGTACATATGTATGTTTATTCTGTTGAATTCAACAGTTTTTTAGAATACAATTCACGTTTTTTTAAAGATATCATAAAACTGAGACATGTACGTGAACCAGTTAAATAAATTTTATTTGAACAATTTTTTTAAGTGCTTACGCTTATTTCAATTAACTTTTAAGCATCAAACTTAAAACAATAACTTTACATAGTACATAAATCCATTTATATTTTTTATTTACCTATTACTTAACTGCGACTTGAGATCTTTTTGTTTCATTTTATGATAATTTTATATTACACATTTGTATTGTTAAAAAAAAACCTTTAGCTGACCAAACCCTGTGAGCCAGTGTTTGGTTTTTATTTAGTTCTTTCGCAAGCAATATATTGTTTAGTATTTTCATTTCAAGTTTATTTCTAAGTTTAGTTGTAACAAGGCTGAGATCAAAAACCTTTCTTCCTGCAGCAGCCGAGCTGTGAGGCAATGACATTAAAGTATTTACAAATTCAACGATTTCTTTGAAACAGGATTCTCCAAGCCCATTCTTTATAGCAGAAACTTTTTTCCAGAAGTCTGAAATGTCTGTACAACTATCGTAATCTAATTTTGCGAGTCTTAATTGCCTCCATTGAGTTAAAATAGTATCAGGATCGCCTGGTACAAAATGTGAAAATTCATTTAGTAAAGGCTGAATTGTAACTTCATTTTGGCAAAGAAATTTACTAGGAGTATCTGTGCTTAAATTTTTAATATCTTCCCTTCCAAAATCAAATCTGGTTACAAAGGGAAATTACTCAAGATTTTGAGTCTTTAACAGCCAGTTCCACGAAAGCAATTTAAGTGAAAAATGATTTAAATTTTTTGAACTTTATATGGAAATTGACGGAAAATAAAAAATAATTTTCCATTTAAACTGCTGGTGAAACCGGCTGTAAATAAAATGTACCAAATTTTGAACCTATGCACCAATGTACCCACCGGAAATTAATGTACCAAATTTGGTACAAATGTACCATCAGTGGCAACCGTGCTAGTAAATGCCTATATATGTACATACACACAAATAGCAGCAATTAATTTCAGGTGCAATCCCGTATTCCTCGGACTCGGACTAGTAAAACTGTCAAAAAATAAAAATTCGCTCAGAGCGAGAGAGTAACATCGAAAAGTACGGGATCGCTTTATAGTAAAAATGGTAACTTCTGTCAACTTCAACATAACCTCCAAATTTTGGTTGTACATTTTTGCTTATTTTGTATGTTAACACACTCAGTTCACACATGTAAATAACCAAAAATACTTTCAAACTCATTAGAATCCACTTAAACCAGTAATTAAATACTTTTCAATATGAATTAGCAGAGTGCACTTTTCTTTTGTTACAATTTGGTTGCCAAACACACTACAGCTGATCGTTTGACACATTCACCAGAATTTACCAGCAAAAAATTCTCGGACTAAAACTGGTAACTTCTGACAGAGAGAGAACCGTATTTACTCTCTTTTTTGTCCTCTCAATAGTCAGAGAACCGAGTACGGGATCGATTTCCAGTAAAATCTGACTGAT
Source organism: Rhagoletis zephyria (assembly GCF_001687245.7). Classification (NCBI taxonomy): domain Eukaryota; kingdom Metazoa; phylum Arthropoda; class Insecta; order Diptera; family Tephritidae; genus Rhagoletis; species Rhagoletis zephyria. Next base: position 54,205 of record NW_016157624.1, on the reverse strand, counting down.
TCTGACTATTTCCGACTAGTCCGGACTCGTAAAGGATCGCAACTTTCATTTAAAGAAATGGCGTGTCGTCCATTTCCGCTGTAGCGTATGTAGTGCATATTTTTAACTTCTTCTGGCGAGGCGACATCTATCTCTAGAGTTTTTCTAATTGTATGTCTTTGATAGGATACCTACGATGAGGTTGGTATCTAGACTAGGTTTGCCATAAACACCTTTTATATATTTCTGGACATACAACATTGCAAGTTGATAAAAGCGTTGTAAAATAAAATAATTCAAACGAAGAGCATTTGCCGGAACAAATAAAGGGAGATGCTGCTGAAGATAGCCCAATTGAGTTTAAGATCTCTATAAGCGTATTTTCTTAAAAGATGCCGAGCTTGTATTAGAGTAAAAGGTCGCCAATTTGAGCATGTTATATCAATAAAAGAATAAATTTTTCTGCAAACACGCATGTATGTTTTATTTCACGTTGTAGTTGATTCCAAAGATATTTTTTTTAATATTTTTATTAAAAGTCTATCTCTAGAGTTTTTCTAATTGTATGTCTTTGATAGGATACCTACGACGAGGTTGGTATCTAGACTAGGTTTGCCATAAACACCTTTTATATATTTCTGGACATACAACATTACAAGTTGATAAAAGCGTTGTAAAATAAAATAATTCAAACGAAGAGCATTTGCCGGAACAAATAAAGGGAGATGCTGCTGAAGATAGCCCAATTGAGTTTAAGATCTCTATAAGCGTATTTTCTTAAAAGATGCCGAGCTTGTATTAGTGTAAAAGGTCGCCAATTTGAGCATGTTATATCAATAAAAGAATAAATTTTTCTGCAAACACTCATGTATGTTTTATTTCACGTTGTAGTTGATTCCAAAGATATTTTTTTTAATATTTTTATTAAAAGTTAACAAAACTTAACTTGCAATTCGAGTAAAGTTTGAATAATGAAAACTTTCTATTTGATTGACGAACCACAAAAATCACATAAATCCAAAATTTCCAAAATTACAAAGTTGAAATGAACACAGTACAATAAAAGGTAATAACACAAATACAAACCCTACAATACTCCCCCTTCTAGAGAATTAATGTTATATAAATTAAAAGTAACTCGTTTCTTATTTGATGTTGTGTTATTCATTGTATTAGTGTTTGTTTCTGGTATTAGTTCTGTTTCAATGATTGCTGGTTTTAGTCTGTCTATCGGAATTGTTTTAACCTCATTATCTACTTCAAGTTTGAAATATTTTTTGTTTTTTTCAACAACCTTATAAGGTCCTTCGTATGGTTGTTGCAATGATCTTTTATTAATAACACGCATAAAAACAAATTTACAAGTCTCCAAATCCTTTGGTATATATACACCAGTATCAGAATTTTGATTATGCCTTAAATTTGATTTAACATTTTTAAAATGTTCCCGTAAATTGCCTAAAACTTCAATTGGGGGAAAATTTTTCTTCAGATGGAACCACAAGTTCACCGGGTAGGCGTAAATTTTGCCCAAAAACCATCTCAGATGATGTGGCTGAAATACTGAAATGTAGTTGTTATAGGAGTTAGTGTTGGCGTTGATGAGTAGGAAAGATATCGCCGCTTCTTAAGTGGTGAACTTGAATCGTTAATTCTCCTCTGTTATGAAGTAAATGTTGTGGTTGTAGTTGGAACAGCTTCTGCGACTAGTTGAAGCTGAAGCAGATGCTAATGCTGACGCTGTTAGTTTTAATTGATGCTGATTGTAGTGGCGTTTGCAATCCCTGCATGCTACGCTAACTTGGACACTAGATGAAGCAACCTCTATTGTAGTTCCGGGAATTTGCCAAAACTGAAGACTTGCATGGCGCGCAGGCCTCTCGTGATGTTTTCAAATCAGCACAGGCACAATTGTGGTTCGCAAAGATATACGTAAACGTATAATGGCTTGAGGTGCTCCTGGCAGGATCGCCAAAAATGTAGTTGTTTCCAAAGATATTTTTTTTAAATATTTTTATTAAAAGTTAACAAAACTTAATTCTGAAGAAATTTGGAGGACACTTAATAGAATTAGCAATAATCAATACGGTATTAACGTTCATAATTCGATTTTAAGTTTTCCTGTACATTCGCTATAAATTAAGCTGATGGACTTCAAAATAGTAATTCGCATAAAGGAGTTAGTATTGGTGATAGGTAAAATTCCAAAGTGTGTGAAAAAGATGTCGAATTTCGACAACTGGGCGATACTAGTTCATATAATTAAGGTAAAATGCAGATTGCTGACTACAGCTCAACTATAACTGATTTGAAATGACTAAAAATTACAGCAAATGACTTGAAAGAGAGACTTCATTCAAATGACCAATTGATTTCAAAAAGAGACCTAATTCAAATGGTTGCAATCAAGTGACTAACAAAAAAGACTCAAAAGTGAATAATAAGTCCAAAAATTTTGTCTGAATAGTGACTTAATTTTTTTAGCCAATTTCAAATGAATATTTAAACGGCACCGAGGTTTAATTTTGGATTGTTATTTAAATGGCCTTTAACTTTCGTTGGGTTTCAGATCAACTTTATTTAAATACCCGAAACAAGTGCAACACTGTTGCTTGCTCCTTTAAATTGTTGTTGCATTTGTTTGTTTGTTTTTACATTTTTTACTGAACAGCTGATTGTTCTTTGGTAAGATTGATAAAACAACCTATTTATAAATCTTGGTGTTTGGTACAAACACAGGGTTGCATATCTCATATTTAAATAGCCAATAGTGGTCATTTAAGTGCAGTTTACATGTATGATCTGAAAATGAATTGTTGAAGTTAATCAACAATCTCTACTTAGATAGGCCATCTGAAATTTGGTATTTGTCATAGAATACAAAAATTTACTGCATTCTTTTACATCTCTATACCCCCTTTGCATAACATACACGATAACTCAAGTAACAAGTAAGATAGTCTAAGTTCGGGTGGATCCGAACATTAAATACCCGGCGCAGGTACGAAGTATATGATTTTCACCTTTCCGAAAGCTACCGCTACACGGTAAGCCGGGGTCCTTAAATTTCGAAATATTGAAGTTTCAAGCATTTCTGAAATTTGCCGTTATATGAAAAGTGGTCGTAATTTTAATCTGATTCCAATAATTTTCAACGTTTTGCTTTTATTTGGCAAGCACAATAATCATACCGAGTTTGGTACAAATTGGTAGAACGGTTACCGAGATACATATATGTGATCATAAACGTATTTCTTGGTAAAGAATTGTTGCAAGCATCAATTTTGAGTAAATTAGCTTTAATATTTATTAATTTATCGAAGATTTCGTATTTCTCCAAATTACCGTTATATGGGAGGTAGGCGTGGTTATTGTCCGATTTTAAAAATTTTCGGCCATTTGGTATACCGTAGCAGGACTAAACACTGTGCCAAGCTTGGATGAAATTGGTGGAGCGGTTACCGAGATATACACATGTATCCGTAAGTGGGCGTAGCTACGCCCATTTCCCAAAAATTTATAATATTCTAATTTTTCGTATAAAAATTATTGTAAATATTTATTTTGAGGGAATAATCTTCAGAAGTTACTAAAATATCGCGTATTCGTATTTCTGAAAATTACTGTTATATGGGAGGTAGGCGTGGTTATTGTCCGATTTTGCCCATTTTCAATACCATCCGTCCTTGGCGCAAAAAAGTACACGTACCAATCGAAATACGAAAACTGATATTTTATTAACTACTGAAGATTATTCACTCAGAATTGACATTTACAATGATTTTTAGGCGGAATATAAGAATATTATAATGTTTTGGAAAATGGGTGCAGCCCCGTAACCCGGTAACCGCTTCACCAATTTCTCCTAAACTTGGCAAGGTTTTTGGTTCTGATAAGCATATCAAACAGATGACGGTGCGGGGGGGACTAAATCCGGCGCTGCCCATACGATATGCAATACCAGCTTTTCTACGAACGAATGGATAACATTACAAATGTATCTGAAACGTGGGTACAGGAAGTAGTAACGATTTTCAGTCTAACAATTTGCCGGTAACAAAATCGAAAATCATGTTATCTGTTTGTAGTTCTTTCTGCTTTGGTAAAATCATCTGCAACTTATTGTAAACAATTTCTAGAAACATATGTACCTATTTTGGGGTAAAATCTAACACTGACCTACCGTTTTTTGATTGACCCGGGGTGCTTTTTTCATTCATATAAATGTATTACATACCTATGAACACACGCAGTCCAGATTTTGCTTAAATGTGCACGTAATTTTTATAATTTCTGTTGCTAACGCTGCCCACTGCCGTGTAATATACTGACAATAAATAGAAATTGTAAATAGTTTACACGTGTATCTCTCACGCCAACTGCTGAGTATAGCGTTAAGCGAGCGAACGAGCGGCCGTTAGAGAAGTGTGCTCACACACTAAAAGAGCCACCCTTCCTTTAGCAGCCCCCTCCCAATGGACAGATTCGATTGCACTCGGCCTCCGCTGCTGCACACGCCGTTGATAGCACCTCTACAAACTTTATCACGTTGGAGCTACATACATATGTATGTGCGATTCCAGCAAAAAGTCTACCGCATAAAAAAAATTAAAAGTCCTATATCTAACTTGTTTATAGGCCGATTTGGTTGCTTTTCATAATATACATATACCGGTTATGTAAGCAGCAACATTTTTGCCAAAAGTGGCATCGTTAGGTGGCGCCAGGGTCGACATATTTTGAAAACCCGTATTAATGCTCTGATTTGTTTCACATTTGGCATGCTTAGTTGAAACGTAATAAGACATAGATCTCTTCCCGTTAAAAATTCTTTCAATAACAATATTAGCAAAACTATTTCAATGGATATTTTAGTAGCGTAACGCCAGGTAACGCCACGTCTGACAATTCAGCTGATTAAACATAAACAGAAAAGATTTCAACATTTAAATACTTTGAAAATTAACCTTAAAAACTTCCAATATTACGACAAAAACTTTTATACAAATAGTCCTGCCCAATTCGCAAAGTTGAGCAATTTTGTAATTCAAGTCAAAATCCACTTTTGTTTTTTGTATCCTCATACCGGCGCGTTTGTTTACTAATACATATCTTTTTAATATTTAATTGCAATGCAAATCTAGAAAACCCTTCTTAAAATTTTGACTTTTAATTTTTTTTTTTACATTTTGTGATACAAGCATCACTTACGCCAGATTATATTACCCATATCGTCGCTTGGCGCGAAATACCTCGTATCTGCCAAATGCAATACCAGGTATGAGATGGCAGAGAAAAAAATTTATTTTGGTTACCCTGTCTCAATGCTTCCCTACTTCACATACTTAAAAGTAAATAATTATAGTAGAAGCTCATATTTCTTACGTTTATTTACCAAACCATTCAAATCCATTTTTTTTCTCGAAATTTTCGGACTAATACTACGTGGTATTGCATTTGGCGCGCCAAGCGACGATATGTATGTACATTAGGGTGGTCCAAAAACAGTAAAGTCGGAATAGTGATGCTCTCACCCCCTAGGATTGTTTTATACCGGAAAAAGTATACCCCTGTTTCTTATTTTGAAATAAAACAAGTAAGAAAGTCTAAGTTCGGGCGGAGCCGAACATTAAATACCCGGCGCAAGTATTAAATATATGTTTTTTCACCCTTCCGAAACCTTCCGCTAGATGGTAAGCCGAGGTGTATCAATTTTGAGTAAATTAGCGTCCTTCAATTTCGAAATATTGAAGTTTCAAGCATTTCTTAAATTTACCGTTATATGAGAATCGGCCGTTATTTTAGTCCGATTTCAATAATTTTCAACGTTTTGCTTACACGTGGCAAGTACAATAACCATACCGAGTTTGGTACAAATTGGTAGAACGGTTACCGATATACATATATGTGATCATAAGTGGGCGGTGCCACGCCCATTTTCCAAAATTTTACCATAAACGTATTTCTTGGTAAAGAATTGTTGCAAGCATCAATTTTGAATAAATTAGCTTCAATATTTACTGATTTATCGAAGATTTTGTATTTCTCTAAATTACCGTTATATGGGATGTGGGCGTGGTTATTGTCCGATTTTAAAAAGTTTCGGCGGTTTTTTATGCTGTGCCAAGGCCAACAACTGTGCCAAGTTTGGAAGAAATTGGTGCAGCGGTTACCAAGATATACACATGTAACCATAAGTGGGCGTGGCTACGCCCATTTTCCAAAAATTTATAATATTCTTATTTTTCGTCTAAAAATTATTGTAAATATCAATTTTGAGTGAATTATCTTCAGTAGTTACTAAAATATCGCAGTTTTCGTATTTCTGGAAATTACCGTTATATGGGAAGTGGGCGTGGTTAAAGTCCGATTTCGCCCATTTTCAATACCAACCTACCTTGGATTAAGGGAAACCTACATACCAAATTTCGTTGAGATATCTCAATTTTTGCTCGAGTTATCGTGTACACGGACAGACGGACAGACGGACAGACGGACAGACGGACGGACAGACAGACATGGCTTAATCGATTTCTTTTTTCATCCTGATCATTTATGTATACATTTGTCTATATCTATCTCGATTCGTTTTGGCTGTTACAAACAACCGTTATGTGAACAAAATTAATATACCCTTGTGCACAAGTGCGCTCGGGTATAAAAATATTTAGAAGACGCTCAAAGCGCTCAAAGTTTTCTATATATTTTTGTATGAGGAAAAAAGGCTTTTTCGTAAAAATGGTATAGAATTCTTGAAAATCAATATTTTTCGATCGCAAAGGCCTAGTTCTCGTCAGAAGACTTTCAATAACGATACCCAATTGTTTATTTAACCATTTCTTAATACTAACGATTTTTCATTGGTCCTCTCATTGCATTTTTCGGGGCTTTTGGCGGACCAATAAATTATAGTTGCGATGAAAAAATGGTTAAATAGACAATTGGATATTATTACTGGGAATCTCCTGCAGAGAAGCAGAGCTTTTCGATCGAAAAATATTGGTTTATAAGAATTCTATACCATTTCTACAAAAAGTTGTTTTTCCCCATATTTAAACACATGGAAAACTTTGAGCGCTTTGAGCGACCTCTAAATATTTTTTGATTTCAAAATAAAAGAACAGGGGTATACTTTTTTTCGGTATAGAACAATCCTAGGGGGTGAGAGCATAAAAATTCCGACTTTACTTTTCACATGCATTTTTGGACCACACTAATATACATACATATGCTTAGCATGTATGTATGTGTATTCGTATACCCAGCAAAAAATCGGTAATCACTTTTAGTGGTAACGTGTTCTAGAACGGATTGCCTTATAATGTCTTCTAATTTTTTCGCTTCTTTTAGACATTGCCGGTAATGCATAGCAGAATGTTCTACAACATTTTAATAATTTCGCTGCTTTGATTCATTACGGGGAATGCAAACTAGAATTCTTCACCATAGTGAGCTGAAAAATAGAATGAATAGCCAAAAATTCGGCCGCTGTGGTGTAGTAGTAAGCAGTGCGCGCTTCCACTCCGCAACGCCTGGGTTCAAACCCTGGTCAAAGCAACATCGCAAAAAAATATAGAAAACAGGTTTTTTCCTAGTATCGGTCGTCCCTCGGCAGGCAATGCCAAACCTCCGAGTGCATTTCTGCCATGAAAAACAGCTTCTCATAAAAATACAATCGCCGTTCGGAGTCGGTGTAAAACTGTAGGCCCCTCCGCTTTGTGTGACAACATCAAGGCCCACGCCACAAATCGGAGGAGAAGCTCGGCCAAATCCTACATATGTGTAAGCGCCAATCTTTTATTATTATTATTATTAGCCAAAAATTATTTAGTACCGTTACTGTGAAAACTTCTTCTTTCTGTGAAAAATGCCATCGCATAAAAATCATGTTTTGCTTTGTTTAATTTACAGCGAAGTAAAAGTCAGTCAATGAAGTGAACTACATGAGTGAGGAAGTACAATTTTAAGTTTAATTAAATATGAATACATACCGATTTTTAAGTAAGATCTAAATACCTAAACACCCGGATAACACACAACTCTAAGTTTGGAGAACGACTGGTTTTATAAAGGTTTTATAAGGCTCTTTTCATAGACTGTGCTCTTATAAGGGTTTATACGGCTCTGAAAAAAGAGAATTTATTCAAAAAAGTATTTATAAGGCTCTCCATGCAGACATATTTTTATATGCCTCTTTTTCTATAGTATTTTCTCTTTAATTTCATGATTAGTAATAATCGTCTACTAATACAAACTTTTAGATCTCTATAAACTGTCTTCATTCAGAGCGATTAATAATTTTTTTTTTTTGTTGAGTAATTAGTCAGCAATAAGCATAATTATACCCCTCTATAAATTTTCATATTTAGAGCAATTTCGCATTCTCTTTTTGAAGTACGATTTGTCTTCATAAAGATCGTCAACGCTCTTCAGTCATATTTTTTCGGATTTTGCTAGATAAAAATATACTTTGTTTTTGAAGTTATAAACCTCTATAAATTTTTCTGTGTTGATATTTACTTAGTGACGTTTTATTCAATCGCATAAAAAGACGGAGCCCTGAGAAAACTGTGTTGCAAATTGGTTAAAGAAAAGAAAACGAAATTGTGTGATAAATTAAATTCCACAGTGGCGATAATTTCTCTTTTGCACACTTTGAATTTCCCGAGGGGAATTCGGGTTTATGATTTTTGATTTTAAGCCTACAAACATCGTTTTTGGATTGAATGATGAAAATCAACTGAAAATATGTTTTTTATATGTTATTCCATTTCAGGAACCATTGGTTTTGAGAACTTCGTAATCTTCTGGTAAAGTTTCAGTGCCAAGACGTCCATTTTTGCAAAATTGGCCAATTTTAAAAGATTTTCTTCGACTTATTTTTATACAAATTTTAACAAGCGTTAACGATCGTTTGATTGAAATGCAGAAACGGATCTCAAAACGAGCAAAAAGTCTTCACTTCCAACGAAATGTCATTTTGTAGATTAAAATTTTGCACTAAGAGAAACGTAGAGAGAAACAAAAAAGAAATACTCTATTCAATGTCTTTGAATAGACATCTTGCTGTTGCGCCATATTTTTTGTGTATTTTCAGGTAATGAAATAAAGTTTGAAAGGTGAAAAAATTAAAATTTAAATTTTCTTAACTTTTTCTGAATTTTTATGACAGAAAATGATTCACTGTTCTATTAATTATATTGAAAGCATATATGTAATACTCCTATATTGGCAGTAAGAGCTAGTACCGTCCGAAAACACTACAGTACAGATATATCAATAAACACGTACGAAAGAAAAGGAACACACACGTTTATAAATAAACATGTACACAACACATATACAAAAACGGCACTCAAGTACACAATACATTGACAAAAACCGTACTAGACTGTCTCGCTTTGATTTCGGAATGCTTACACATTGAGAAGTTAGCTTACTGCCCATATAGAAGTATTACATATATGATTGAAAGCCACATTTTAAAGATTTTTTTTTGTGATTTTTATTGTATAAATGAGTTTTTTTACAAATACGATTTTCGAAATTGTTTAATAAAAATTAAGAATTTCGCAAGCGCGTAAATTTTAGCAAGGGTAGCGATCCCGATTTTACCGGAAAACTCGTTGCGTTCATAAAATTACGTTCAGGAGAAATTTATATACTTTTTTATACTTTTCAATTTACAAAAAGAACTTCACAGAGTGAATCTTTAGAACAGAAGCTGAGAGGCTGTTATAGCCTTCTGTATAAGCTTTGAAGAAGAGAAAAATGTTACTCTTTTATTGGTTTATAAATGGGATGTTGGTAGTTTCATAAAGTTAAGAGTAGTCTATAAAATATCCTTATAAAACATTTGAAGGTCTTATAAAGCGCTGGCCGCAGAACTTTGAATCAGTGTCACACCAACGACTCTACACAAAGGGCCTTAGAACACTTTTAAATGTTTTATAAGCTCATGTTATAGACTACTTTAAGATCTTTATAAAACCACCAACATACGATTTATGAACTAATAATAGAGTATTTTTTTGTACTACGAAGCCCCGCCCCCAGGGGCCCTTTTAGTCTTATAAGGGTTTTATAGACTGTTTTATAGAGCAAAATGGTGTAGCATTAGTTCTTCAGTTTTGCGGAAATATACCACTATAAAACTCTTATAAAACTTGTTGTGTTATTCGGGCACATACATATGTATGCACGTATGTATTAAAACTAATTTATAAAAATTTGATTATTTGAATCTGTATTTTCTGTTTTCAATTTAATATATGTATGTATGTACATAAGTATCTATCTAGGCTTTCTACAGTAGTTTCTCTGTAAGGCATTCTTTGTTCGTTTCTCTGGATTCTGTTTATCCATGCATTCTCCTTTCGTTCGAAGGTACCTAATTCTGCGCGTAAGGGTTTACCGCCAATGACATGCCCATGTTAAAATAATAGGGGTATTCTCTGAGTCTTGCAAAGCCCTTGCATGGTGCACAGATTGCATGGATTGCACGGTTAAAACCGGTTTTCGTATGGGACAGCTGCGAGGATTTTTTGTAAATTTTCTACACAAAATGAAAAATAAAAATTATAAAGTTTCATTCAACAATTTTTATTGAGCTTGAGGCCGTTTTTAATGAAAAACTATTGTGGAAAATTGTTGTTGCTTTTCCACAATAGTTTTTCACTAAAAACGGCCCCACGCTCAATAAAAATTGTTGAATGAAATTTTATAATTAAAAAAAATTGTTGAATATAATTGTTATAGGCCATAAATTACAAAAACAAGTTATAAAATTTCCAGAAAAAGTTCATGATGTTTATTGATCAGTTTCATCATTTATATTTATTATCATTTTATATTTTATTTGCTCGTCTCTAACCTTGAATTACTTTTGAAGGAGTAAATTTACGGAAACATAAACATATAAAACAGGCTTTTTTGCAGCCTTCAGTTTTCTTCAAAAGTATATATCGCTCATTCGAATACGTTGACTTAAAAACAAGCTTAAAATTTCTAAATAAAAAGAAACAATTTTTCCTGTTTTTTATAAGGAAAATAGAAATTCGCGATAGTTAAAACTGCTGCGATTTTTCAAAAGTTTTTTTACAGAAGACTTAAAAGTTTTTTGTAAGCATAACACCGTGCGACAAAAACCAAAAATTTTAAAACACACGAAAAATCAATATATTCACAAAACTAGGAGTAAAATATAGTATAATTGCGTTTTTAATTTTTCTCTCTGACGTCAGGATTTTTTTTAAGAACTTTGAAATTTCTAGGATATGATTGAATAAAAAATTATTAAAAAGATTTGCATTGTAGAGTAACAGTATGGGTATCAGTTAAAAGGAAAAATTCTGTAGAATTGAAAAAAATATATAATTTTTTGGTGCACCAGGACGAATAAGTGTTGAAAATGTCCTTTTAAAACTTTATCCTTGAATATCATTGGAAATTTCCAATATTTATTTTTGAAAAAAATATTTCAAGGACTAATATGTAAACTACCACATCCTCGAATTTCGCCCTTCTAATTTTATTAGTTTTAGATAAAAAAATTTTACACTTCTCTTTGTAAGTTGGCAGTTTTGTAAAATGTATTTTATTTAAAGTAAGTGAACTTTATTTAAACTAAGTGGCAACGATAACAAAATAGTTTTTAAGATATCTCTAATTTGTAAATCTGGTAACACTATTTTATGTCAATAAGATACCCCAAATTTGTTAACACTCTTCATGTATATGGAGGAGACCGGCCATTCGTTGAATAAAAGCGTGCGAATAAGGAAGTGTCGGTAGTGAAATATTTGTCAAAAGTATCAGAAGCGGTCAATAGCCCTTTAAATGCAGAATCTTTGAATTCATATACTGTAGAACAGCTAAAATCGTGGTTGCGCTCGCTCGGTCAAAAGTCTTCAGGCAATAAAGCTGAATTGATTATTCGTTCGAGGCGCCAGAGGAACCCCGAGGTAATTTTTACGATTTAGTAGCTGACGCCAAGACTTCGTCAAGCCACGAAGACGGCAACGCAATCGGAAAACAAGATGGTGAAATTGGTACGAGCGCAATCAATGGGGACATCGTTAACGAAGGCAACAAAATTTCCAACGAAATTCAATTTTAAACTAATAACGAATGTAATAAAATGGAAGTTGTAGTACAGGCAGCAAGCAGCGGGCGAGATACAAATACCAACGAGAGGAGTTTTTAAAAATTGAGGTGCAACCACGATCCAGAAAATAAAGGTCGCGCCATTCGCGGACCGCTAACCCTCTCTTCGTCGATTTGACAGCATCCACCCAATCGCTGACGTCATAAAATACTTTTGTTTACATTCACTGTTGCCAACTTGATGCTTTTCGCACCAAATTTAGTGGGTATTCAAAACGCGACAATTTTTGAGTTTTGTGCTTGGTGCGTTTTTGGTGCTTTTGTATTTAGTTTGAAGACATCAAATTAGAAAATCTTAACAAAATGGAAGCTAAATTTATAGCAATCGTAAGTGTGGTAAGCAATTTTACAAAAATTTAAACAAAATCATAGCACAGTGACAATCATAAGCGACAACGAAATATGTGCAGCACCTTCAATCATGCCAGAAGAAATCGACCGTTGTGCAAGAAACATTGATTTTTATTAATTTGAATCGGCATCCTTAAAATAAAATTATGTATTCATGTAAAGTCCATAAAATCCACCAATAAAAATTTGGTGCTTTTTCAAATTCAAAACTTGGCAACACTGCCTTTTGCTCGATGCTTTCTTTTTTTCTTGTCGGGTTCGTCTTGCTCTCTCATTCTGGTATATTTTGACGTCACGGCCAGTTGCTCTCAGCTCGATTGGCGCAATCTAGTATTCTATCATTCTTGAGTTGCAGCTAAGGTCGGTGTTATGCAGAAATTTTGTTTGGCAAACTGCGTGCAATTGTTGTTGCAGCAAACTCGGAGAGAGCGAGTTTGGCGACTCTCACAGCAATCTAATTTTGTTTGGTCAAACTGCAGCACATTCGGTGTTGCCATATACAAAAATTTTAGATAATTGTAGTTATACACAAAAATTTCTGTGATACCGAAAGCCAGATAACTGAATTTATACTGTAGGAGCTTCAAAGATTAGGGCGCAGTTAATTGTTTATACGATATCATAAAAAATATATTAATTGCGTACGTTATGTACATCTGAAACTTTCATTTCGTGTTGGCAATAGCCATGAAAACCATAATGAACGTGCAACACTGTGCCAAACTCGACGTAACCACCTCCGAGCAAACTAAGCAGCCGCCATTTAATTTGGCAAACCAAAGTTTGTCTGCATAACACCGACCTAATGAAGCGCGAAAATGAACTTCTAAAGAGAGAAAATGAACAGCTAAAAAGAGAGTATCGACAAAGAAAGAGAGGTAATAATGATCAAAATCACGCTTTATTTAACAAACAAAAATTCTCAGACATGAAAGAGCTTGTATCTGAATTTTCTGTCGACGGTGAGTGCTTTATACATTGGGAAACACAACTTAAAAGAGTGCGGAGCGCATATAATCCTGACGATATCAATATGAAAGCATTAGTTGCAAGCAAACTAAAGGGAAGAGCTCTAAATCAGTGCCCGCCAAACACTTTCCTGGGAAACGAACTATATTCGGCCTTTCACATGTACACAATCGGCTTCTCACACGTACACAATCCGAACGTCAACAGAAAGAGTAGCAGAGCAACAAATTTTATTTAGTTGCATGCAAACCAAGAATGATAGAATACAAGATTGCGCCGATTGCAGCAGAATTCGTGAGAGTAATTTTAGCGTGACGTCATCGTAGAGTTGACAACTGAGAGCGGCGAGAATGAGGGCGACTAGTGATGTGCTGAATTGTCCCCAATACTCGGTACCCAATACTTAAAAAAGATTTCGGTACCCTATACTTCCTTTTCGGTATCCGATACCGATTATTTACATTAAACCCTCGCCATTATATGCATTTCAGGTTTAGAAAAAACTTTCATTACTAATTTATATGATATCGGCTAAAACACTTGAACTTATCGCCACAGAAAAATATTATTTTATCAGTTTTAACCTTAGTCGATCCAAGGTTCAAGAAAAATACTTTGACGGATGAAGAAGCCTTTCAGGGGAGAGATTCTGTAGCCAGTTAGCGACAAGTTTCGGATCGATATCGCACTTGTTGACTTACAAATATTTGATATCAAACGTCGACAAAACCGATACCGATTCGAAAATTGTCGTTAACTGGTTACAGAATCTGTCCCAGGCCTACAAAAATGATATCGTCCGATTCAGCTGGAACAAAAATGCTTCAAACAAGTAAGGGTTTCTCTGTATTATGGCATCGAACCGACATATATACATCTTTCATTTGAATCAGTAAAAAAGTTCTATTGGCTCTTACATTCGGGTTTTGTTAGGCGTTTTTTCCATATTTTTGGCCTATGTGCGCTTTTATTCGAAACCTAAATGTTTCGGTACCGAGTATCGAGAGTATTGGGTACTTAAAAGTATTGACTCAGCACATCACTACTGCTGTCTTCTCTACTAGAGTCACCAAAACAGCTGATTCTGTCAAAATCACTGAGAGCCGAGTAGCGGTATCGTCATCGGCGCCACCTCTGTATTCTCTCCACCGTGCATGCAAACAATAGGCGAAGCAGGTTGATGACGCATTTCCGTGCATTACCACCAACACATTCTCATTTTTTATCTCATAACTAATACATTCTCATTTTAAGACTTTTCTCTTTTTGGCGGACACTGCTCTAAATTGGTTGCACTCTCGCATCGATTTAATGGGCCTGAGCACACTAACCCGCTCAATCGGACTGAGCAGTCCACCACTCGAACGCACACTGGACTGGGCAGTCGGCCGAAAACAGGTTTCAGTTTTGTATACATGAACTGCGCATGATTGTGTTAGTGCATGTGGCACATCCCAGCAAGAACGACCCAGTAGAAATCGGTTGTATGCATTCGTGAAGAATGCTTGCTATATGAGTGAATAGTATGAACAATTCATACGTAGTCATGAATTTCCACGAATAAATTCAAATTCCTGCGAATTGCAAGCGAATGAACGTTGTCGTTGTGTTAAGTACATTTCTTGATAAAGTTTAAGTGGCATTTTTGTAATATTTTCAGTCTTGTACAAAAATTTTAGTGAACAGACGTGTTGTGCGATACTATTTTCAGCACAAACGGGCTTTTACAAGATATGCATTTGAATATGTCAATGCTACTTGTTTGTATGTCCCCGTATATTAAAATGTATCAGAAAAGTAGCGTTTACATATGGGGATATATATCTTGTAAGAATGCTTTAATACTGTTCCATTAATGCATTTTTGTATGTTTGAAACATTAATACAGCCATATGCATACAGCAGTAGTACAAGTGCATGATTAAGGTACGCATACGCTCTGAGAAACCACGCGTGGTTAATGGAAATGAAGGTTCATTTATATTGGCATGTATACACAGCAGCAAGCTCATGCCACCAACAGCGATGTCGTATGCTTAAAATTTCTACTGGGGACCTAACGCCCATACCCAACAATTTCTACAATCACAAAGTAATCAGATATACCACAGAGTTGTATCGCGGTCCAATAAACCATCAATTAACAAATGTAAACTATGTTAATATTATGTTTAGATGCTAATATTCCTGCAAGACACGAGTTTTTATGTTTACAAAGAACAATTTCATTAATAATTCTATTACTATTATTAATTAATTATCTATCAACCAGGTTTCCTTTTTTTCTGGGTGCGTGTTTATTGTTTAACTTTCATATTCCTCTTATTCTTCGCAAAAATAATAGACAACGAAGATTTCCTTGTGAAATTTATCATTAACTTATATTATAGAACTAAATACATACATATATTAATTATATTATATAAATTAGTATAGAAATAAGCCTTTAATAAAATAACCCGGTAATAAACATTTACATTTCACATAAATATATAATTACCTATAACAACATATTATTATAGTCTTATTTTAATTACTTATTTTCTAAAAAGTATTAATAACAATGGGTATTTATATCCGATAACTTGTGGAGTACTTTTAATTCTACTTGAACCGAATATATGTTCTTTTATCACTACTACATGTATATTCATTTGACGGCCATCTCGACAAAATTTCGTGGTTTTGTGAATCTAATTTGTGCTAACAAAGTTTTATTAATATATAAAACAAAAATAAACAATTCAGCGATTTGTGCTCCTTCGTGAAGGAAAAGGCAGAATACAGCACATGAAAAACAGGCGAGTAAAACTTTAATTCATGATGAATAAATCTTTTAGAAACGCGTTGTGTGTTGAAAAGAAAGAATTTAAGATTAGGGCGGAAAAATACAGGAGAATAGGAGAATTTGCTTGCATAGACGATGAGGGAAATGGGAACATAAATTTAGAGCAACATAAAATTGCGAACGAAGTACCTTTGTGCCGGCAGGATAAGCGGGAAAATACCAGCTCGGACATAGGAATTGAGGTTTTAGACTCTGCAGAGTATTCCAAACGAAGTCAAAAATCTTCCGAGCTTAAAGCATGGGCAATCCGGAATAGTATTTCTCAAAATACTGTCACTGATCTGTTGCAAACCTTAAATAAAATTGGCGTTGAAGATTTACATCTTTCCGCCAAAACTCTCCTTGGGACTGAGAAGAAAAAAATCAGTATTGTATCCATTCCAAGCGGAGAGTTTATTTATTTCGGAATACAGACATTTTTTCGTCAAAAAAATTGTGATTTCCTTGAAAGAAATAGCGAAGTCCAAATCGACGTTGGTATTGATGGACTTAAGCTCTTCAGCGATTGTAGGATATCCGCAAGAAAATCCTTTTGTTATTGCATGTTTCGCAGGTACTGAAAAGCCATGGAATGTCAATGACTTCATGAAGGATTTTTGCGAAGAAGTGACGACGTTGTCAGAAGTTGGCCTAGTCGTAGGTTCCCATGAAATATCAAAAAGTTTTAAAGTACGTTTGTTCATTTGTGACTCACCAGCCCGCGCATTTGTTACGGGTGTTCAATCGCATAATGCCAAGAAAGGCTGTCCCGGATGTTTGCAAGTAGGACTTTATACCAGAAGGAGAATAAGTTTTTCTAAACAGGTCCATGAATTACGAAGTGATTTATCTTTTAAAAATAGGGTCGATCCAGAGCATCACAGTTTACCTTTCAGAGAGCAGCTAAATATTCTAGAAAACCATAACGTCAGAATGGTATCACAATTCCCTCTCGACCCTATGCACCTTGTTGATCTAGGTGTAACGAAATTATTGTTGCATTTGTTAATGAAAAGGGGAAATGTCACAAAAATGAATGAGAAAATCTATTTTCTTTCTCGCTTAGTTCCCTCAGAATTTGGCAGGATATGTAGAAATTTAGATGTAATAGCTAATTGGAAATCGGTAGAATTTAAGCAATTTCTGTTATATTCGGGAATATTTGTTCTGAAAGATTGCGTAGACGATGATTTATACCATCACTTCCTCCTTTTACATGCGAGTATAAGGATGCTTTCATGCGAAGAAAATGTTGCCCAGGGAATGATTGAAGAATTTGTCAATTTGTTTGGCATAATCCATGGGGAACATTTAATAAGCTTCAACGTACATGGTTTATTAC
Organism: Rhagoletis zephyria; assembly: GCF_001687245.7. NCBI lineage: Eukaryota > Metazoa > Arthropoda > Insecta > Diptera > Tephritidae > Rhagoletis > Rhagoletis zephyria. The sequence continues at coordinate 36,572 of NW_016157624.1, read as the reverse complement.
ATTTAACGGAATGTACAAGTCTATATGGTGCCCTAGAAAATTTTTCTGCATACAAATTCGAGAATTTTATGCAATATTTAATGAAAATAATTAAAAAGCCAAACAAAATTTTGAAGCAATTATCTTTAAGATTTCAAGAATACCAGCGCTCAGATATACCTTTAAAAAAGAATTCAAAAACTGGATCTTTCGATATTAATATTAGGAAAGAGAAAGATTCTTTTTGTTTAAGCGAAAAAACTGGTCCATTTAGAGCAATATCAATGCGAAATGCATCTGGCCGCGAGGTGGTGCTTGGATATAGTTTTCAACAAGTTGAAAATTACTTCCAAGAACCACTAGAATCTGCACCTGGTTTAGGAATACTTTTAGCACACAAACTAGGCGAGCAATTATTGCAAGTTTATAAATCTGAAATTCTATATACTTTTGTATCCCACATTAAAATAAGTTTCTATTAATACCAATTCTACATAATCTTTTCCACGAGTTTTCCATTTAAATTAGTTGAATTTGCTTAAGAATTTAAATAAGTTAGAACAATTTAAAATATTTAGGTCATTCGCTTCAAGTATATGTACATATCTTTGAATTAAAAAACTAATAACAAATTTGTATTCAAGAAAAATGGATGACATCATATATTTTGATGATGACAGTCACGAAGAAGTAGATGTAGTGACCAATGGCCAACCACAAATTATAGCGCAAACATCCACGAATACACCCAAAGGTAAGGCAAATGCTGAAATTTCATGCTTATGTATATTTTTTAATTGTATTTTTTTTTCAGTGTCTAAATTTACAATTCACAATCGAAAAGTGTTTAAAGTCTCCACGCCATTTAAAAAAAGGCAAATTGGTCAGTCATCGACAATCGCTGAACAAGGCCATATAAACAAAATCAATCAAACCAACAACAACATCAACCACACCAACAACAACATGAACCACGCCAACAACAACATCAACCCCACCGACAACAACACAGGTATTCAATTTGTTATTCATTTTCAGTTAGTTATATTTCTTTATTTCAAAGAGTTTTCGTTTTTTAATTTATAGATACAATTGCTCTCCTAAACGAGATTCTAGACAATCAGAAAAACATAATGTGTAGACTCGATGTGCGCGAACTTTATATGTATGCCACATTAGAGCTTTATACACCTGACTTATCATGTATTTGACACCCCAAATATTATTTGAAAATTACTCAATTTTATTCGCGATCAAAGTTTGTGCATTTACTAATGTAATAATAATATTGGCCTTTATTAACTTTATTTATTATTACGTTTAAGGTCGTAGATAGAGGAGTGATAATGGCGCAAAATCACACCGTGAGAGAATGCAAAGTAATTCTCACGAAAGTTCATCGCTCAATAGGCCGATTAACCGAAGAACTTGAGGACGAAATCCATGTGGAAATTGCGGCTACATTGCCATTGAATAGCATTGACGCTGCAAAGGACTTGGAGGAGAGGTTGCAAAGTAAAGAGTTTGCAGAAGCAATTGTAATTTTTTCTGATGTAAATTTTTTATTATACATATAACTTATATGTATAAATTATATATGAATTACAGAAAACGTATTTATTAAGATTAAAAGGAATGACTGGTTCAATTGACGACGTTTTTCGTAAACTTCTGACGGATGATCTAATTATGCTGTTTAATTTCGATGGAAGAAAAAATAAAAAAGCTTTAACCAAGCTCGTGCTCATAAATGAAATCCGCTATGGTATTGTTAACGCATTGTCAGTTCATAAAATGTTTACGTTTTTATTGTAATTTAGCCAAAAATATTTCATATTGTGTTTCTTTCATACCTTCTTACAGATGTGTTTAAATCGGAAGGATATTTTAATTTTGAAAAACAATTGCGAAAATCGGTTGAGCTGAGCCATAATAGGTATAGGCAAAAAAAGGTAGTTCAAACTCACAAGAGTGCGAAAGATGTGAGTAACTTAAATTTTAATTAGCTATAGTTATTGATTTCTTAAATAAGTATTTGTTTTTTACAGGCAAACACTTTTAACGAGTTAGCGATTTAAGAAACAGTGGCGTGAAAAAGCGGATGAACAGAGATTTTTTTAAATGAAGTGAATTTGCTTTGTTAATTCTTTTTTTTGCAAAGTTATAGTTGGCACTACTTACTTTATGAATATGTAACAAACATTTTTTATATTTTTAAAATGTAGAAACTTTGTACTAAGTATGGTATTGTACAATCTAAAGCTCAGCTTATTACAAATTATCTTTTAAAACATGTTTAACAAGTTAGCGATTTAGGAAACAGTGGCGTACAAAAGTGGATGAACACAGATTTTTTGAATGAAGTTGTTGTAGCGGCTACTTTTGAATGAAATGAATTTGTTTTGTTAATTCTTTTTTGCAAAGTTATAGTTGACACTAGTATATACTGTATAGCCCATTAAATTTACAAAAGTACAACGATGTGCAAATTTGAAATACTAAAAATTTTAAGATTTTTTTTAAATATTTTTTTAAATTAGAAACTTTATACTAAGTATGGTATTGAACAACCTTAAGCTCAGCTTATTACAAATTAATGTTTAAAACATATAGAACGAGTTAGTGATTTAGGAATCAGTGCCATACAAAAGCGGATGAACCGAAATCTTTTTAACGAAGTGAATATTTTTTTTTGTCATTATTTTTTGCAAAGTAATAGTTTATACTCCTGTATACATATATGTAACAAACGACTTTTTTTTAAATGCCCTTAGTATTTGAAAAAATGTAAAAACTTTATACAAGTATGATAATGTAAAAACTTAAATTCCGCCTATTAAAATTTAACGTTTAAAGCGAGGTATAATTATATAGTTGTATATATTTAATTTAGATTGGAATCGTAAATGCACTCTTATCCAATAGTATTTAAACAACTTTTTCAAATTGTTACAAGTGAATAAAATGCGGAACAAAATAAAAACTATATTACTATTTTATTAATTTTGCAATAGTAGGAGTAAAGTATCGGTATAACAGGTAAACAATGCGTTATTTATACGTAAATAGTACGCTATAGTCATACTGCAACTGATCCCACAAATAACATGTTATATATGGCATAGCTGTAACAGTTTGGAAAGCGATAAATATAGTTTATCGCCATAGCAAAAGTTCATGTGCAGAAAAAGGAAAACTGCGCACATGTACAGGAAATTATACGTGAGAATTGTCCAGTAGCCCTGTATTAAAATGATGGAAAGTTTTTGAATTTCTCACACAAACTTTTTGTAGTACTAAGCGTATATAACGCTTTAGTTAACAGTTAGGTTTCTTGCTGGGATGCAAACAAAACAAAATAGAAAACATGTTCTCTATGTGTGCGTCAGTCCACCGTCAATCCGCGATTTGCGCGGACTGAAATGAGCGAGGTAAACTCGAACTCTCTTCCCCCTCTTATCCACACAAAACCGGCTTTAGGCGGACTGAGCAGTCCAGTGTGCGGAGGCCCAATAACTATGCCTATCGATTAGGGATGTTGCGAATGTGGAATTTTAGACATCCGCGGATGCGAACATTTTTAAGAAATAATTTTGGTGAGTACATTAGGTGATTTAGGTAAATAAAAAATGGTAAAGTTAGTAATTTGAATAATGTTTTTTTATTTAGTACTTAAATTAAAAAATTGGAACATTGTATTTAAGAAAGAGTATTTTTCCTGCCTTTTCCGGTTACAGCCTGTTTCCTAACGGGTCTTAAATCAAACCTGCGCACTAGGTAACTACTCGCTCAAGGCGACAAACTTAAAAAACTTGAAATTTGACAAAATTGTAAATCCTTTTCGATTGACGCTGCACCAGTTGAGAGGACTTTCAGTTATATTTCTTTTTTTATTGCGGTGCAATAATTCCTTTTTAACAATTCCATCGGGGCTGCAAGTGTCGGATGCACCTGACTTTCATCTTCACTATCTAGCATCATGGCAAGATCGTTGCTTAAACACCATTGTGTTCCAATTTGGAGAGCCAGTTCTTTTGTTTATTTCAGAATTTGGAGAACTTGTTACGTCATCAGCGTTTTTCGATTTTAGTTTTTGTAACTCATTTTTAATCTTGTCTTCTGTGACTGGTATAAAAAATGTGTGCTTATAGCGACGTTGTGAATAGGTGGATAGGGCAAATAAATTGTTATTTTCTAGGAATGAAAATTTCGAAGAAAATTCTGTTTTGAAAGTCGAGGCTGCCAGCAGAATTAGTTTAAAATCTTGCTATTTTGTTAAAAAGGTACCCCGCTTTTTATAATATTTTGAATTATTGGAATCACGACCAGTAATGAATAGCTTGTATATAGTTTTTTTATTAGTTAGTTGAGCTCGGCTCTTCCTAGTTGCAGGCAAACACAATTAATTAGTCACCGCTGTCGGTACCAAAATTAGCCGGTATACATATTTAAAATTTTTTAGAACCAGAGGTTAAATTTTTGTACTGAAAGGGTTAACCCCAAAGGTATAATCTACGTCTGCGAGGCGTATACGGAATGGGTCTTTTTTTAATTTTAACACAAAATTGACTTTTTATTTTGTTGTTTTAAATAAATGTGGTTATAGTTTTTATTAATAAAACTATGCTTTATTAGTGGTCAAACTTACAACTTCAATATTCTTTAAAAAGTAAGGCAGGTCTAAGTATATTTTAGCTCACAGGTTATCTTTTAAGTACATAAGCCTCTAAGGCGTATGTTAAGCCCTTACGTTACTCCCAAATAGATTAGGCTTCTAGGGTTAAGAAAGCTTTAGTTTGAAAGTGTGATATTAAATGCTTTTCACCATAAACGGCGCAAATTTTCAACGATTATTGCATTTCAGATTAAGACTAATACCAGATATTGTGAAATTTTGGACTATACCTTAAAGATGACGGTTTCCTCATGGCCCACTGTACGAAGCTTAGAGTAGAGTAATGTCTTTTAAGAACTTAAAAACTATCCTGGGTTATCAGGTGTCTAGCAATACATAGTGTTGTTCCGATATGACCTTGTACTCGATACCTGTACTCTTTAAAAATATTGAAGAAAATTATCGATGCCACAAATGTATCGGAGAGAAGTACTCGATACTTACTCATATCGAACTCATTGTAAATACTTATGTCATGTGAAGAAAAACAGAATCGGTTCGAGTACTCTCCGACCAAAACTTACCCAAAAAGTAGCCACAAGTTTGTATCTTGCAAAATTTTAATAATTGACTAGTACGGGAAAGCAGGAATTGACATTAGGAGTTTTCGCTATTTCGTATTTTGGGGGTTACTACTAATTTTAATAAATTGTTACTTTAATTTCCTATAAAATTTACCTTTAGGTTTATGCATTTTAAGAATGCATCGAAAATTTGTGTTAGCGAATCAATGCGAAACAATTATAGAAACTATTAACCGGTCTGCTGAGCAACCGATACGTCTGCTTTTTAAATAATTTTTGTAAAACAAATCGGCATGCACATATCGTCCCCCGCATGCCAGAAACATGAATGTGTAAAGATGAAAATTTTGGGATTTTTTTGTATGTCGCACCATATGTACTGTAATCGCCCCGATGCGCCAAAAATTAGATGTGAGATGAAGCTGGTCTTGAGTAGCGAAAAGCCATTTCATTGTCCACCAAGAAGATTGTCGTACAGCGAGAAGGAACAAGTGAGGGTATTGTTAGATGATTTATTGCAAGCACTATTGTTTCTATTATTCTAGTTAAAAAGAAAACGTGTGTTTTAAGATTTTGTGTTGATTTTGTAATTTAAGTAACGTCACATTAAAGGATAACTATCCACTACCTCTTATTGACGACTTTTTTGATAGATTAGAAAATAAAAGTTTGTTCTCGTTGTTGGATTTGAAAAGTGCATTCTATCATGTTTATATGGGAGAGGAGTCGATTAAATACACTTCCTTTGTAACCCCTCTTGGTCAGTTTGAGTTCTTAAAACTGCCTTTTGCTCTTAAAAATGTGCCATCGACTTTTCAACGTTTTGTTAGTCACGTTGTCGATGATCTCATTCAAGCAGAAACAATTGCTATATACTTAGACGATATAAGGATAGATTGGTACAGAACAAGCTAGAGTCAAGGTTAGATAAATGTGTTTTTATGGAATCCCAGATACGGTATTTGGGTTATAATATTTCAAGTAAGGGCATACGACCTGACGAAAGAAATATAGAAGCTATAGTGAGTTTTCCAATCCCCTATAACACAAAAGCTGTACATAGTTTTTTGGGCTTATGTTCATATTTTAGACGATTCGTTAAGGATTTTTCTCGTGAAGCTCAGCCATTATATAAATTAGTTAAGAAAAATGCGAAATTTATGTTTTGTGAGGAGGAATTGTGTTGTTTTGAAAAACTGAAAAACGAGGGAATTGGAGCACCTAATCTAGCAATTTATGACCCAAGGGATGACACAGAACTTCACTGTGATGCCAGTTCTCTTGGATTTGGAGCTATATTGATGCAAAGGAAGAGTGATGGAAAATTTCATCCAGTGTTCTATTTCTCGAAGCGCACCAGCGACTCTGAATCAAAATATCACAGTTTTAAGCTGGAAACTTTTGCCATTATTTACGTTCTTTGTAGATTTCGGGTTTATTTACAAGGTCTCACGTTTAAAATAATTACTGACTGTAATTCTTTTACGCAAACATTCAATAAGAAGGAGGTTAATCTTCGGATAGCTAGGCGGGCGCTCGAATTCCTATTTTCCGTCTAAAATTTTTTATAAATATCAATTTTGAGTGAATAAGTTTCAGTAGATACGTAAATATCGCAGTTTTCGTATTTCGGAAAACTACCGTTATATGGGAGGTAGGCGTGGTTATTGTCTGATTTTGCCCATTTTCAATAACATCCGTCCTACGCTGAAAAGAAGTACACATACCAGGTTTCGTTAAGTTATACTCGAGTTATCGTGTTTACATACGGACGGACGGGCAGACCGCTTAATCGATTTCTTTTTTCATTCTGATCATTTATGTATACATTTGTCTATATCTATCTCTATTCGTTTTTTTGCCTGTTAAAAACAACCGTTATGTGAACAAAGTTCGAGTATAAAAGTTATAAAAAAAATTACTAACCGATTTTAAATATTTGGTGTCGATGTAAAGGCGATTAAATCCTCTTATTTTCTAGTATGCATTTTTGTGTACTTCGTATATAAAAATTTAAGAACAAACTCTTAACAGCAAAAAATTGCTTTTTTTATAAAAAAATTATTTTAAACAAAAAAATTAAAAAGCGATTTTTAAAAAATTTGTATCGTAGTAAATGATGCCAGAAAACGTATACCCTCTTAAACCCAAAAATTTCTATTTATATACAAAACAAAACATTTTTTCCCTCTATATAAACTCCTGCCCCCTAGATAAAAGGCTGGCTACGCCCTTGTATGCAAAACAATTAAGATATTTAAGCCGTTCATCATACGGTCAGTTTGTTATTTTTTAGCGCATACATGGTTCCATAATAATGATTTCAGACTCTTCACTTATGTATATTGTAACTATCAATATCTTATAAAGAAAAGTGTAAACTCTTTTATCTAAAACTAATAAAGTTAGAAAGACGAATTCGAGGATGTGGTAGTTAACATATTAGTCCGTGACATATATTTTTTTCAAAAATAAGTATTATAAATATATAATTTCCAAGTATATTCAAGGAAAAAATTGTAAAAGGATATTTTCAGTAATTATTCGTGCTGGTGCACCCATATTGTTATTCTACAATGCATCTAATCTTTTGAATTATTTTTTTTATTCAATCATATTCTAAAAATTTCAAAGACCTTTAAAAAAAATCTTGACGTCAGAGAGAAAAATTAAAAACGCAGTTTTACTATATTTGGCCTCCAGTTTTGCGAATAGCTCAAATCGAATAAAGGATTCAATGGAACTTACATGGAGGCAATGCACTAATTTTTGTGCGGCAAAATTAAAGCCGTTTTTGATAGACTTTTTTGTGCTGATTACGAATATGTACGTAAAAAGTTTCCATCAACTTCAGATTTAGAGAAAAAGAGGTCAAAATGTCAAAAATCGCGTTTTTGCAATATTTTAGAAGCTCTAGCAAAGAAACAAAAGGTGAAAGAACCTTCCGATTAGGCTTAAATTAAAGTTAGAATTGTCGACTACTGTCCCTGAAAATACTATCCCTGTACCTTCAGATGATGGTCACTTATAGTTATTTATTGAACAATAAAAACATTGTTCTTTTAAAAAAAAAAATACCTTTTTTTTAATTGCGATAGGTACTCAAACTTCACCAAAATCAGTTTTTGCTGCTAACACATGGCTATAAGTGACTATCAAGTCAAGGTGCAGGATTGGTATTTTCAGGTACAGTAGTCGAGCATTTTAGGAAGGTTCTACCACCTTTGATTCTTTCCTAGAGCTTCTAAAATTTTGCAAAAACGAGATTGTTTGACTTTTTGAACTTGTTCTCCAAAATTCTGAATCTGATGGATTCGTAAACAGCACAAAAAAGTCTATCAAAAACAGCGATGTATGTATAACATTTGCCGCACCAATTTCTTTCCATTTTTGTTGGCCTGTGTTATCCGTATTGCGCTCTTCTTAGGGCCGCAACCGCTCGAAAAAATGGTGCGATTCAGTTCAGTGGTTCGAACCACTTAGAAGAAGCTAATACCGGTTCAAGAACCGGTTAATGAGTATTACTGAACCGCGGTTCTGTTTAGTTTAAATGGTTCAATTTTTTTAATGCTAAATGATACAAATTTCAAAAAATATATGAAAAATAAAATGCTTTCTTCTTGAGATCAAATTCAAAGGTATTTTAAACAACATTTTAAAAATTTTGGTTATTTTTTTTTTGTTTATTTAAAGTTTATTTTTTAAGTATAGTTCATCGTCTAACAAAAACCGAACAAATATCCAAGTTTAAAACTTTGTGAAAAAATAATAAAAATTGTCTAAAGTTTCATCTATGTAAATTGCAAACTTTTTAATAAGAATTTCTACAAACAATTTTTAAGTTTGAAGTTTATTTTTGGTAATTTTTTTCGCGGATTTTCATTCATATGTGTATGTATGTAGGTATGCTCGACACATTTTTTGTATGAAAAAATACGTAATACTCTCAACAAAAAAAAATAAAATTTTCAAACTTTGTACGAAAATTAGAAAAAATTTACAAAACAAAAAATAGAAAAAATACAATAGATAAAAAAAACTTTGTAATCAGCACTAAAAAATTCCGAGTATGTAGTTTTATAGCTCATTAAACTTTAATGCAGTATGATAAGTTCAAGTTTTTATTACAGATCTTAAAATTCGCACCGATTTTTGATAGATATATTTTTTTTCTGGCGGTGATATGCACTTATTTTATATGAACGAAAATATAATTCACAGAAATCCCATTAAACTCAAAAATTTTTGCAGTTTACCATAGGTTTGCATGTAAAAAAAAAAGTTGGTTATTACAATACTTAAAAAATACTTTAGTGGATTTTAAACCGAACCGAGCCATTTTTTTTTTATTTAATGACAGTTAAATAAAAATATCAAATTATTAAATGAAAGTTCCTTATAATTCCAACCTACAGAAAGCATAGAGGTTTTTTTGTCAAATGTCCACAGATTTTATTTCATTCGTTTCGAATCGAGTTTCATTCGATCACGGATGCCATGATTCGGGCCCAGTGATATGTATATGTTTTTTGTTGAATGTTTTATTGGCGTGAAATCAATTTTCTGTTCTTTTATAAAAAAAAGACAATTATCCCAACCTTATTACAGGAGTACAGAAACCAAAACTTACACTGACCATGCATAATTACAGTAAGAATTACACAAATACATAATTTTGACATTAAGAACCACCGATGCGAAAATCCAGCTACTCCGATAACACCACATTATTTCTTTAAAATAAAATCTACCAATATAAATTTTTTCTAAGTCCGTGCACTGATGGAGAGTTTTATCGCGTCACATGTTTCGTTTGTACATAAGGTTCTTTCCCTAACAATCCGGACCGGATCCGGTTATTAGAGAATAAGCCAAAAGCTTGCTCTCAAAAATGGAACAAAGTCCAGAAGTACGGGAACGCTAAAAACCACATTTTGTGCCCAGAATTTGAAAAACAGCTGATTCACGTTGTTTTTGTCACTTAAATGCAAACACTTGGAAATTGAATTTTGGTTCCACGAATTTGATTTTAAGTAGTATATAAAGGTTGAAAATACATCAACAAGCCATTCACTATTCATTAAAAGCGCCCAGTAAATGCAGGCAAGATGTAAACACAAAACAGCTGATATGCACTTTGAAACTTTATCCATTTTTACCCGGAGAAAAAGTCCGGGCTGTTTTGGGCAGGAAGAAAAAGACACTTCCGATCCAATACGTTCCGATTTTCGCCCTCTATTATTGATTTATGGGCTGTTTTGAGCACCCGCGGGATCACGCGTTGCGCACAAGAAAGAACCTATGGGTAACGGCTGGTATTCTTGACTTATGCCAAAAATTTTACTTCACATTTGACATGAGTAAAGAAAACGGAATGTCGATCATCTGACACCAAAATTTGAGGACAGTCTTTGAAACGCATTTGACATCAAATGAACTGTAATTTTGACTTAATTAAAACCGAGCATACTGTTTAGATTATAAAGCATCTGAGATCTTAATTAATTTTATGCATTTATTTGTACTATAACTGGATGTGTAACTATTTAAATCAATAAATACAATTCACTGTGAACATAATTCACTGTGAGTTAATACTTAAACATTTATCGAAGTTCCGAATGTTCCATTTTATTGTATATTTTTAATTCATTCGATGCATCTAAAATATCGATTTTTATATCAGATCCAAAAAACATTGATGTATGGAACGAATTAAAAATCAGCTGACTTTTTGTCAATCAAATTGAATCGTTTTGTTGTGTCGCGTCGCCATGTTCTGTGCGTCTTGTCAGTCAAAAGCATATCTGGCGAGGCTTTAGTCAGAAAGAAGAAAGTTGCTTTTACAAATAAAGACGAAAGTTGATTTTTTCTAGAAAACACAAAAAAAGTTCGATTTCAAAAATTCGAAGCTTCAAATATCGAATTTACCCATCCCTAGTAATACCACTGTCACAGATATCATATACAAATTTTGGTCCCGATTGGAGACGGTTAAGGCGTGTCGCACAGAGGCGCACAGTGTGCTTTTTGAACACTGCCTGCGAATTAATTGTAGTGCCTTCGACAGAAGTAACATTTTGATATGAAACGAAATGGTTATGAAAGCTAATGTTATTCCCTTTCATGAAAAAATATTGGCATTGAGTCACAATTACTCCTTGACCTTAAATAAATTTGTCAAAGATAGTGTTCTTCCAAAAAACATGCAAAATCCACCGCATTTGTTCCAAAAAAAAATGTTCTTGTATTTTTTATTATACTAATATTATTAATTTTGAGACGAGCAACACGATTCCCCTGTTTAAAAATATAAAAAAAAATTTAAGACCTTCCCACAATTTTATATCACTCGAATAACAAGCACGTTGTAGTGCTATTCAAGATCTTTAATGTGAGGCATGGTAGAAATTGTTTGGCCCTTTGAGAACCTAGTTATAACAATTTTAAATCAAACTTCGAATCTGCTGTACAGTTTTTACTCTGAAATTAGAAGGAAAATGCACAAAAATGGGTTCTTTCCCTAACAATCCGGACCGGATCCGGTAATTAGAGAATAAGCGAAAAGTTTGCTCTCAAAAATGGAACATAATCCAGAAGTACGGGACCGCAAAAAACCACATTTCGTGCCCAGATTTCGAGAAACAGTTTATTGGCGTTGTTTTTGTTTTTGTCACTTAAATGCAAACTCTTGGAAATTGAATTTTTATTTAACAAATTCGATTTTAAGAATATAAAGATTGAAAATACATTCACCATTCCTTAAAAGCACCAAGTAAATGCAAGCAACATGTGAACACAAAACAGCTGATATGCACTTTGACGCTTTATCCATTTTTACCCGGAGAAAAACTCCGGGCTGTTTCGGGCAGGTAGAAGAAGACACTTACGATCCAATACGTTCCAATCTTCGCTCTCTATTACCCATTTTGTTGAGTACGGGAATGATTTCTGGGCTATTTTGGGCACCCGCGGGATCCCGCGTTGCGTACGGGAAAGAACCTAATGAATGAAATTTCGAAGTTTGGCTCTCAAAGGAGCTAGAGACATCAAATCATTGATAGTATGTAGTTGGTTGAATAAGCAAAATGAATTAGCAACAGGAGTTTACGGGATGTACATAGCTCAGTGGTTAACGCTTCTGACTTTGAACATCGATTACGCAGGTTCGATCCCTGCTGAAGTCTAGAAAAAAGAAGCCCGATGAGGAGATGTGGTGATCTCAAAAATAGCTGCTATAACTTCTACCGCTAGACTTTGTTACTTTTTCAATTTTTCCTAATAAACAATCGTGGTACAAAGCTCAATAAAAATATTAAAAATAAAATGTTAATAAGCCACAATAACATTGACAAACACATAACAAATTTTTTGGGGGAGCTTTTGCTCCTTATTCTTATTACTTTAAACGACCAATTCTTGTACATATGTATATCGTTGTTTAAAGTACAAAACCGCGTATCGTCATTTTGCAAACCGCGTAACTGACATTTTTTGCCAAAAATTGGATTTGCTCACACAAGCTCTTGGGTCAATCCTTGTCCATTCGTCCTGAAATATACTGGCCAGAAATGCGATTGCTTTATAAAAAAGAGAACCATTTTGAAATATGAGTGTTTTTACTCTCTAGAAAATAATTTATGCAACCTCACATACGAGGTTTTGCATTTTGTTGGTACGCGGTTTTGTACTTTAAACGACGATATGTATATCCAGGAATATTTTCCATGAGGATTGTCACGTTTTTTGTAATGCAAAGTTTAATCTTAGTAATTTCGTCGAGCATATACATATACATGTGTATACACAAGAATATCGAGGGCTTATATTCAATGCCCTCTATCTACATTTTTCACAAAAATTCGGATAAAAATCCACCTAAGACTTAACTGTCATCTGTGATCTTATTGCTGACCTTGTATAACGCTTGATAGAAGAATTTACGTTTAAATTGCAAACTCAGAATTAACATCCGGGATGAAAGGTAAGTCCCAGAGGGGTGGGTCCTAACATCAAAAAGTTCGTTTTGAAAATTGCAGATAGAGGGCATTGAATATAAGCCCTCGATGTGTATTCTCCATCTTGGCGTATTTATAATTATGGTTGCCACCTAATTTTGATCGTAATGTTAAATAATAATTTCCATTGCCAATATTACATAAAAAAATTTGTAGAAATTTAAGCTAACCAAATGACCAGTATTTCTTACCAAACCCTTGAAAACTTTAAAAAGTACATGTGCTCCGAGCAAAGCTCAGCCAACCTATACAAAGATATACAGCGTGGCGACGAATGACTGTTACACTTTTTTTAAATACAAGTTTCCTTTGTAGATTTTGCGAAGAAAGTATTTCATTGTTAATTTTTCACCGATTTTACTAAAATTTTATTAATTAGTTTTAAAATTTTAATCCTTATTTGTATTTACCAGCTGGAAACTTTGGGAGATAAGTGCATGCGGCACGCGGGTCTTTTTCAGGTGTATTTTTCTTAGACTTTGTATAAAAAAAAAGACAAAAAAAGAAAAACTGTAAGTCCCCCTAAATTTCAAAGTTTCATTGTAAGTTTCTTTCTATGAATTCATAATCAATTTCCAATTCAAACAAGTAAGAAACTCTAAGTTCGGGTGGAGTCGAACATTAAATACCCGGCGCAAGTATTAAATATATGTTTTTTCACCTTTCCGAAACCTACTGCTAGATGGTAAGCCGGGGTGTATCAATTTTGAGTAAATTAGCGTCCTTAAATTTCGAAATATTGCAGTTTTAAGCATTTCTGAAATTTACCGTTTTATGAAAATCGGCCGTGATTTTAGTCCGATTTCTATAATTTTTAACGTTTTGCTGTTATGTGGCCGAGTATACCGAGTTTGGTACAAATTGGTAGAACGGTTACCGATATACATATATGTGATCATAAGTGGGCGGTGCCACGCCTATTTTCCAAAATTTTACCATAAACGTATTTCTTGGTAAAGAATTGTTGCAAGCGTCAATTTTGAATAAATTAGCTTTAATATTTACTGATTTATTGATTTATCAAAGATTTTGTATTTCTCTGAATCATCGTTATATGGGATGTGGGCGTAGTTGTTGTTCGATTTTTTAAATTTTCGGCCATTTAGTATTCTGTACCAAGGCCAAGAACTGTGCCAAGTTTAGAAGAAATTGGTGCAGCGGTTACCAAGGTATACACATATAACCATAAGTGGGCGTGGATACGCCCATTTTCCAAAAATTTATAATATTCTTATTTTTCGTATGAAAATTATTGTAAATATCAATTTTGAGTGATTCTCATTTTCGTTGTTGGTGTTTCCGACAGGGTAGGAGTGTGAAGTAATGTGGAACGATTTTCCGTCATCCCCGGTTTGTCTCCAAACCAAATTTGACAAGGGATGACGGAAAATCATTCCACATTACATCAATTTTGTGTGAATTATCTTCAGTAGAGCTATCGTGTACACGGACGGACGAACAGACGGGCATTCAGATATGGCTTAATCGACTTCTCTATTCATTCTGAGTATTGTTGTATACATTTGTCTATATCTATCTCGATTCGTTTTGGGTGTTACAAACAACCGTTATGTGAACAAAGTTAATATACCCTTGTGCACAAGTGCGCTCGGGTTTAAAAAATTATGCACATCCATTTCTGTAGGTTTGGTAAATTGCTGGTTGTTCCTCGATAATTTTATCAACTGTGAACGTCCTTCTCAGTTTACATTTGTTAGTCTGATAAACAGGCATTTACTTAAAAAAAGGTAAAACAATTATTATCTTTTAATATTTTCTCTTAGTTTGTACTTGGATTTAGGTATAGGTATGCTTAGCGTTCACAGAGGTGTTGTAGAAAAAACAAAAAGTAAATCATCACTAATACAATTAGTCGATTTGCAGGAGACTCTCGAAGACTATTGTTTAAATAAACAATTCATTTTTTACCAAAAAACAAAACCGACTTAAATTCTCTTGTAAAACTTTAGCATTACCGTTAATTTTTTCATGATCCAATAATCGGATCTAAACCAAATTAGGATGGGACCACCTCTGAGGTACCACATTTCCTTTTAAAAAGAATTATCCAAATCGGTTATGCGGTAACATATCGACCCCTAACCGCCAAAATAACGTAAGCGACATTTTTTTCAAAATTTTCTTTTTGATGCAGAAATGTATCTAGATGCTCTAGGGATATTTCTGCATCAAAAAGAAAATTTTGAAAAAAATTTCGCTTACGTTATTTTGGCGGTTAGGGCTCGATATGTACAAAAAAAAAATATTCCGACGAATAGATAACCTCCTCCTTTTTTTTGAAGTCGGTTAAAAATAATGAAAAATTTACGATTTTGGTGTAAAGACGAAGTCGCATTTTAAAATTTTTATGCAATTAAGGTAACTAACAAATTCGTATTTAATAAGTTCATGATAAACTTTATGCAATATAAATTCCTTTGTAGGGCTCGGTACAACTTAATTGTTACAATAACAAGTAATTTTTTAGCAAAAAACACACCGACTTCAATTCTCATATAACAATTTAGAAGTACCGTTAATATCTTCATGATCGAGTGATCAAATCTAAACCAAATTAGGATGGGGCCACCTCTGAGGCACCAGAAAAAGAATTATCAAAATCGGTTAATGTGGTCCAAAGTTATGCGGTAAAATACATAAAAAATATATTCCGATGAATTGATAACCGTCTCCTTTTTTGAAGTCGGTTGAAAAGAGAAAAATTAATGAGGTTAATTATTATATGTAAATTCTTAATAGCTATATTTTAACATTTCTAATAAAATTTATAATAAAAAAAACTCAGCCCCCTACTAAGTTATGCTCTGCGTACGCTTATTACAGAAGATATGAAATAAATTAACCGACGAACACTTGCGTGCCGATTGCGCTTTACTTTAAAAGTTTTTACCCCTGGTAAACAAATTTTAAATTTAAAATTTAAAAATAAATTAATAAACTTATGACCTTATTCATAAAAAATAAAGTTGGTTTAAAAAGCTTTTTAAAATGACGTTTTCAGAAATTTTTCAGTTTATAGGGCTCGATATGTACAAAAAAATAATATTCCGACGAATAGATAACCTCCTCCTTTTTTTTGAAGTCGGTTAAAAATAATGAAAAAATTACGATTTTGGTGTAAAGAAGAAGTCGCATTTTAAAATTTTTATGCAATTAAGGTAACTAACAAATTCGTATTTAATAAGTTCATGATATGCAATATAAATTNCTAAAAGTTTTTAAAAATAAAGTTGGTTTAAAAAGCTTTTTAAAATGACGTTTTCAGAAATTTTTCAGTTTATAAACCTTTTTTAAAGCTACTTTTTTTTATGAATAAGGCCATTAAAGTAAAGTCTGTGGAAAATTAACAATAAAATATTGGGTAATAGTTATAAGTGCGCAAAATTACGAAAAACCGGTTTTTAACGGTAATTCAATATTTTGGGGGTGTTTGGCAAATTTCATATTTCGATTCTAGTTTTACTCGAAAAGACCTACCAGAAAATATACATAACATCCCAGATATTGTTTGGTGTTGCATGACCTACACTTTTGTCTAACATATTTTTATGATAGACCTTACCGTTTAGCTGAAAAATTAAAAAAAAAATGTTTGTGACCTTTGACCTTTAATATTTTTTTTTGCAGATTTCCCATTTAATTCATAGTGGTACAGTATATTTTGCTTAGCTGCCCATCGTTCTTTGCACGAAAAACTTGTGCGCTTAACCGCACTTAACTTAAACGAATTTTCTTTACTACTTCAATGTGGAAGTTATCCGAATTCCTATGAAACCAAATATATAATAATATATAAAACACATAATACATAAAATGATAGCCGTTTTCGTTCTTCTGCGAGATGAGGAAAATAAATAAATGCTTGTAAAGTTACAGTAAGTGTAGAGCCAGTGAAGGTAATAATAATATCCCAACGGTTTGTACCCTCCAATCCCGCCCATCCGCACGAGGGGCGCAGTCCGCATGACGTACGGAACCAGTATTTTCAATTTTTGCGCCGAGTCGCGATAGGCAGGAGTTTGTTAAGTGTCGAGATCTAAAACTGTTCAGCTACAGAACTAAATTCATCAGGCGATTTTATGTATATATTTTAATAAATAATAATAAAATCCTGGCATAAGCAACGGAGTGGGTCGTGCAATTCAAAATTAGTTTACAAGCTTTCAGAAATAGGGCGAAAGTGTCTTGATACCCGGGAGGGAACATTAAGGCTAACTTCGCCAAGAAGAAGCGAGCCTGTTACTAATTTAACTATAAAAATTGTACCAAGCACTTGCCTGCGGCTGGAAAGTGTAGGAAGATTAATAAGTTTTAATCGGCTCGTATAAGGTGGAAGGTTATATTAAGAATCGCAACAGAAATTTCTTAAAACAAAAAGTAGGAATTGTTTTTGAATTGATTCTATCTTGTCTGAGTAAATTTGATACCTTGGATTCCAAACCACCGAACCGTATTCCAGAATTGGCCTAACTAATGTTGTAAACAGGGTTTTAGTGATATAAGGGTCACAAAATTCTTTTGACCATCGTTTCACAAATGCAAGTACACCTTTAGCCTTGTTGACTGTCACATTAATATGAAGATTAAAATTAAGCTTAGGATCCATTGTGATACCAAGGTCCACAAAATTGTATACCTGTTCCAGGTTATGGTTACCTATTGTATAAGAAGTGGGATGAACAGCTCTTCGCGAGAAGC
>NW_016157624.1:3950-17026 GCF_001687245.7 Rhagoletis zephyria | reverse complement strand
GAACTACTAAGCAGCACATAAAAATTATCTAAATTTACGTCAATTTTAAATGAAGCAATATTTCTTTCGTAATTAAAATTAAATTTTCTGATGCTTAAGTCGACAGTTGTAATTTTTGATGAGATGTAAAGCTTTATATCGTCTTCGGTAGTGTCTCTCGAAAATCTAGAAACAAAGATTGACTTCTTTGGCGGAACCACAACTAGTTTCCTCGTATCAGACTGGACTAGAGGTGGAGGGGGTTGAGTTTCTGCGTTAGCAGTTGAGGATAGTGAAGGCGGTTGAGGCTTTGAAGATAATGCCTCCACTTCAATGGGGGAAGTGGAAGATACTTCAGGCTCTTAATTATCCGAAGCAGATTTCGTTACACGGTCTTTTGAGGCTGAGGATTCGGATGCTGGAGGACACGGAGGATAATATTAATTAAGTCTGTCGGAAGATTATTCTGACGTGCAACGGCAGCAATTTCCTTAGATGGACTATGAAGACGCTTACGTTTAGACACACGGATATCCTTAACAGATTGCAAGGTATCTAAGCATTTGAATGATTTAAACATATTTTCATAATGCTTAAATTTTTCTGTCAGTACCGACAATTCTCTTCCTATTTCTGTAAAACCATTTCTGGTTTGCCTAAATAGCTTGAAAAGATCAACTTCGGTTGACCTGCACTTTACGCAAGACCAGCGAAGGCCCTTGCCATCATTAATAGCGTCCAGAATTCTTCCCGTCAAACCAGCACATTTCAGATGGTAAATACCATCACACAGCCAGCACGATAAATAGCGTTCAGAATCGCTTTTAATTTGGAAAGTATCAAGATCACTTTTCATATTGAAAGATTTATGTAATACACTCGTTAATAAAGGACAAACAAAATAAATTATAACAATTAAGGAGCTGATGTAAATAGCTTTAAATAAATGTAGCGAACAGTTTGAGTATCACTGTAATTATGACACTTAATAAACGCAACGCAAACAGCTGTGACAAGAATTACTAGAAGAAGTAAACAAAAAGAGTAGAACAAATGTGCAAAAACAAAATGAAAGTTAACTACAAAGGATACAACAACAATGATAGCAACAANTAGAACAAGTAAACAAAAAGAGTAGAACAAATCTGCAAAAACAAAATGAAAGTTAACTACAAATGATACAACAACAATGATAGCAACAAATGACTCGGCAAAATTAGAATGTATGCTAGTGAAATTTAATTAAATTTACTTTAATATAAAACCAATAACTTTCACTTAGCTTCAATTATTTCACACTCTGATGCTCATAAGCACTTTTTATCACTACTTTAACACAGAATTAGCACAATGAACTTAGTAAGTAGAAAGCCAAAATAAGAGCACAAAAAGTACAACCTCACAGCTTGACGTTTGCTTAAGTCACGTAATACTTTTTTTGATAATTGATAATACATATATACTTTCATTTTGATTTGTGCTCAACGCTTTTCCCAAGGCTTAAATATTTACTTAAATGTGAGTTTCAATTGTTCAATTGTCAAATAATTAAATGCCAGAAATTTCACAAAATATTAAATTGTCCTCATGAAACACACTGCGCAAATTTGCCCAATTGCCCAAATATGAAACTTGCGCGTATAGGTGAGTACCCTTAATGTGCTTCAATTAGGTTGACAAGTGAAAAATTATGGAAAAAATTATGCTACTATTTTGAAAAAATAAAAATAAAAATAAATTTTGTTTTATTGAAAAATCCTCATCCCAAAAGATTTGCCCATATACATATGTACATACATACATATGTTCATATTCTTATGCAGCGATAATTTACTTCTCACTACATTCACTTTTCCCTTTGATTTTACAAGTGTGCTTAATTTATGTGACATTAGGTATGCGTTCTCACTATATTAGGGCAAACATTTTCGCTTTTGAACAGCGCTAAATCTTGCCAATTATAAAATAAATACAAATATGTCACTTTAATCTTATCAGGCTTCGCTTATCGCATATACTTTCTCGTAATACAATCTTTCCAAAGTCGAATACATACATATGTATGTATAATTACATATGTATATTGTTCACCGCTACATATATACATACATTGCGCATCTAGAAGGCCTAGAACAAATGATAATAGATTAGCCATGGGCGCGGGATTGAATATCCATTCCCAAAGTCGCTCATTCTGCAATAAATTTTTTAAGTCCCTAACTTTTTTCAAAATTGTACCACGGGTCTCGTGGCTCCCGATATAAATTTATCGCTAAGTATAAGTCATATAATTGCCAAACTAAGCCTAAATAATACACTTATATATGTATATTAGGGTGATCCTTAAAACCAAATGAACCAAGGGGCAAAGTTCAGATTCCTCTATAGAGACGCAAAAATTAAAATAAATTTTTTTTTAATCTAATACCCAAAATCGTTATCTTGTAGTCGAAGATATCACATATTGATTTTGTTCCCGATAGGGGACGGTTAAGTTGTGGCGCACAGGGGGCCAAGTTCAGAATCCTTTATGGAGACTCAAAAATTAAAATATTTTTCCTCCAATACCCAAAATCCATCTCTCGCTATGGCAGGCACCTTGTCGTTGGTGCGGGGCTTAGTCGAATCATGATCAGTCCTTATCAGTGGGTGGTGGTGCAATCGTGCCTTTATCTCCGGATATTGGGCGAGTGCACTCCATTCTTCTGGTTCGAGCTGCTATGGAACGATGACCAAGAGTTGCCGACCCCCTAATCCATGGTATTAAACGACACCGTTCCTATTGGACGATTTGCAGCCAGGGGGTTTACCATACCGGCTGTACTATAACGGCGCTAAAAAACTAACCGAAATTAAATAACAACAAAAATAATATTTTAAAACTTGTTAAAATGTGGTGCGGATATAATTTTTTCGACTACTGTACATAATTTGGATATGAT
The DNA here is from genome assembly GCF_001687245.7 of Rhagoletis zephyria. Lineage (NCBI taxonomy): Eukaryota > Metazoa > Arthropoda > Insecta > Diptera > Tephritidae > Rhagoletis > Rhagoletis zephyria. Next base: position 14,105 of record NW_016157624.1, on the reverse strand, counting down.
TACTCGGCCGTGCTACCATAGTAGCACAATGCCACTCATATTTGACTTACAAACAAACTACGGGCAAGAATTTCAAGATTTCAACCCTGTTTTTATGAAAAATTGTATTTTTATCAGTATTTTTCTTTTAATCAAAATATGTTGAAATAAAAGTGAAACTAAAAAAAATTTTGCCAGAAGCCCCCTCCCGAAAAAAAATCCTGGCTACGGCCCAGATACCTTGCATACATGGTTCTATTATAGGCTACCAGAAATCTCGGTAGGTGGCGCTGGGGTCGAATATACCCGCTAAGTGGCGGGAGAGTCGAGTTATTTATAAAAGTCTTATTTATGAACCGATTTCTTTCAAATTCAAAAGGTATAGTTTCAGCATAATGGAAAATATGTTTTCCAAAAACGGAGCCGCTAGGTGGCGCGGGAAGGCGAGCTATTTATAAAAGTTGTATTTATGAACCGATTTCGTAAGCATGATGAAAAAAGGACTTGCGAAAAACGGACCCGCTAGGCCGTATTTTTGAACTTATTTTGTTAATACACATTCGAAACGTTTATTACTTTCATGATGTTTTTTTTTTCATTCGAAACATATTCAGTCTGATCATGAGTTTCATCATCCCTGAACCGGTTCTCTTTGCGCTTTTGGTTTCCATGTACTTACTATGGGGGGAATAAAAATTTTCGCGTGAATTTTTTTTCGGGCGAAACTCTGGATAAGGAAGATTACATACAGAAAATGATAGTAATTTCCGTTTTTCGGACTAAACTCAAAAACTACTCAATAGAGCCCAGTCAAATTGTCGGAGGTCCTATTATAGGCTACTAGAAAACACGCTGGTGGCGCTGGAGTAGAGTTACTTATAAAGGTCGTATTTATTAGCAGATTTCGTTCAAATTCGCAGCGTGACTACCTGTATGATGAAAAATTCCTTTGCTAAAATGGATCCGCTGGAGTTTGGGTATTTAGAAAATCCGTATTTTTTATAAAATCTTATTGAAATTCATAATTCGTATTCATTTCATGACAAGCAAAGGTTTTGCAGAAAAGGGACCCAATGGATGACGCTGCACTCGAAATATATAGAAATTCCCACGGGGTTGGTTTACCTTAGACGAATTTACTTTTCAGATGGCAAAATCAAGGATGCGTTTAAGTATGCATATAAAGACCGTAACACTCCCTGCAGTGAAAAGCTAAACCAGTATGCACAAATTCCAGTTCATGAACTATTACTTAAGGATAAAAGTCATACCAGTTCGTTATGAACCATAATTATACCAGTTCCGCGCAGAAAAAAGTAAACTAGTTGGTAGAAATTCTAGTTCGAAAACTGGTATTAAATGGGAGAGTCATACCAGTTCGTCATGGACTATAATTATACCAGTTCTCCGCAGTGAAATGCCAAACCAGCCAGTATAAATACTAGTTCATTAACCAGTATGTGCTAAAGCGACGGCCTACCATTTCGGCGATTTCGAACAACTTGTGCGATCAGCGACATCTGTCTTTGAATAGGCATAACGAAAACTAAAACGTGGTTAATTGCTTTCATCACAAATGTCGGCTGTGGCGTCGAGTGAAGACTACCGATTCTGGTTCTGAGATCTCAGGTTCGAGTGCGCGGGGAGGTTGTTAAGGTAAAGTAAGTAAATTAATTTAAATAATTATTTCAATTTAAATATAAAATAAAAATTCTACATAAGTTTAATTTGATTTGTAAAAAACCTAAATACTCAAATACCATAAAAAAATGAAAATAAATAATGTTTTGTTCTTTTTAACAATAAATTTAAAAATTACACAGGAGATATAAATAACAAAATAAACAAATAAAAAAAGATTCGCCCACTGAGATTCGAACTTGGATCTCTTGATTTGGCGTGCCAAAGCTTTACTCTGTCGACCATTGCCACTGTTGCAGCGCCGCGAGCAAAATGACATACTTATGCTTTTCACGGGGGATGAATAGGCAGTCTATCCCGTCAACTGGTATGATGCTACCCGTATTTCTACTGGTAGCGTGCTGATGCAGGAGCGGACATTTGACATCTCCTATGACACCGCCATGTTAAAAATACCAGTCGCTAACATTGAAAAAGGATACAATGTGAACTAGTTGGGCTGAAACGCAAACTGGTAGCATTCTGATTCACAACTGGTAGCTTTCCCTGCAGGGACTGTGTAAGCGTGATCTTGCGTCTACCTACGATTTACGAAGTTGATCGAGGTGGCCGTTATTACAGCAGTAAGACTCAAAGAAACCAATTCATAATTATTAAGACGAATTGTAAAAGTGGGGAATTAGAAAGGAAAGATTCGACCACATCTGTCCAAGAAGGAACACGATGGGTATATCAATGGATTGATTTGAACGATATTCATGAGATCACACGACTCATTTAGCCAATGTCCGCAAAACTTTTCATCCTGTGGGGCAGCGAGGATTCTTGGCATTCCTATAATTGAAAACGCTCATCTGTGCGCTTGACTTTCCGTATAAGGACTTTTATTGGCTTACGTGGTACACCGGACTAATGCTGAAGTTGCAGGATCATAGAAGAATATTACGCACGCTTGGCAGAGATCTCACAGGTGGAAATAAGACCATAGGTAAAACGCATTACATCGAAAGGGATTCGTATTCTATATGGAATCACATTACTCCCCCTGAAATATAGCTAGCCTTGAGTTTTCTGAAATTACCGTTATGTGGGCGGCGCACGTATTTTTTTGTCTGATTTCAAAAAAATTCCAATTTTCAAATTTGGTCGAGATCGGTCAAGTAGTTTTTGAGATACGCATATATGATATAGGTGGGCGGTGCCACGCTCATTTTTTTTTTAATTATATAAAAAATAAGTTTTTTGCTTAAGAGCTACCGTATATATCAATTTTGAGTAAATATAGATGAACTCTTTAGCTCAAAAAATCTGCACGTCCGGTACATACACACAATTGCTTAACTTCGACAATTTTTATGCAATTGCGCTGGATGAGGTATCACTTTATTTGAAAATAAATATTATTTTATATAAATACCACATATTTTGCGAGTTTCATAGAAATTTTTGATATCAGAGATGATCAAAGTTAAAAAAATTTAGAAAAATAGGGGCTCATTAAAATTTAACCGATAAAAACTCCCAAAAAGCTAAGTCTAACAATATATTGTTATACATCGTTTTAGAAGCACATAAATCCTCTTTTCAAAACTTGTTCGATTTTTAGAATTGGATGGAAAATAGTCAAGCTATTAATAGATAAATGCATCAAGTACGAAAATAACGTACGGTATAACGGCATACAAAATGGAGGGTTCAGAAACTATACGGAACCTACTTTCAAGTTGTACTACAACCTACACTAGGTTTTGTTTCGGATGTGAATAACTCAGTGAGAGGTGAGACCAGTATGTTTGCATGTATGTATTTATACAAAAAAAAATATTTATTGGTTCAAAAATGGTGGGTTCGTTTACCAGCTCCGCATGATTGTAAGCCACGCAGAGTCCGGATGCATCAGACTACGCCGAGCATACTTTGAAGCGCCATCTAATTAAAACTTAAGAAAGTTCAATTACANCAAAATGCTGCGGATGCATCAGCATACTTTGAAGCGCCATCTAATTAAAACTTAAGAAAGTTCAATTACATGGCAGTTGAGAAGTGCATGTGCAAAAATTTCATAAATTGCATAAAGGAAATTTTTGCACATGCAGCAATACACAGCACGTATTTAGGGGCCTGGTGTTAGAGACGCGCCTAAACAGGGTGTATTTCATGATTTTTTTTGCACCGTTTAATTAACAAACTGAAATTTTTTTGCTAAACACACAATGTTAATATTACCTATGTGAGAAACCAAAACGATTTGGTATTTTCGTTTATTGATAAAATTGACGTTAATATGCAGCCCGACATTTCTTAATTACTTTTTCATGCGAAATTTTAAAATTTGTTATTCAACGAAAGCCAAAATAAGAAGGTATAATCTACTACTTAATTTTGGTTTTCAACCCGACTTTTGGATTGATATTCCCCAGAATCGAGTTACAGTCCGAACATTGGTGGCACTGCTATTGTCCAATGAATATATTAAGCTAACGTTAAGCTGTGAGGTTCAACTTAAAGAATGGACACCAAAAAAGCTAGGCGATTATGTTTACTCATCACTTGCGTAAAAATAACTGTAAATATAAAGTAAGTATTCGTAGGGTGTATTGTCGGTATCAATTTCGCGTATCTTCTTTTTGCAACTTCTACGGATTCTTCGAAATGTGTTCGGCGAAGTGTGAGCTTGGAGAGAAAATTTTGCGCAAAAAGCAAGAAAAAGTATGTGTGGGAAACATACGCCGAAGCAGCCTTTAAGTAGATTCGGGGCGCCGAGCTTTATAATTCAACGAAGACAAATGGAGTCCCAGATGCCTTCAAGCTGAAAAGGTTGACCAAGCTCCTTGTTTTTTGTTATTTTCTGGCCTAATATATACTTGGTGTGGTAAGCCATCTGCCAGTGTGGCACGAAAATCAAAAAAATTATTATCACGGGCTCTAAAAATCAAGAGATTTATATGAAGAAGTGTTTGCAATAACATTTGCTGTCGTTCATAAAGCAACATAAAGGCTCAGTTCTGTTCTGACCCGATTTAGCATTGAGCCATTACTGCCCTCTTGCCATGAAATGATACGTCAGATAGGGGTAGATATTGTTCAAAAGGACCACAACCCATAAAACTGTTCACAATGGCGACCCGCTGAAAATTATTGAACGAAAATAGTTAAAAACTAAAGAAGACCTCTAAAATTATTTCAAAATTAATTGGCAGAGAGCAGCGCATACTGTCACAAAAACGGGTGTCCATAGCTTAATTAGAGAGCTCAAGCGTAAATGGCGCCATTTTGTTTATAATGAAGATAATTGAAAAAAGTTTTTTGTCTAATGCAGCAAGGTTAATAAAGAAGATGATAAAAGAGAAATCTTTTTTGACGTAGAATACGTCTTACCTTACGATATGGAGGCTATGCTGAAATGTTGTAGTTGTAATTTTTAGAGCATCACGAAAGCGCTTATTGCACGAGAACTATTGAAGCGATTTCCAGGAGAAGTATGCCGTTGCAAAGAAAAAATTCCAAACCTGTCGACAGATATATTTATGCAAGTAACCAATTTGGTTTCTGTCGTAAAAACAACGGTAAACAATGCCTTATTTTGGGGTCAATTTTGAGCCTTTAAAGTGCTCTAGCAACTTATGGTTGGCGGATATAACTTTCATTTTCGGGATATAGGTTCTTTGCAGCAGTAGAAATATTATCGTGTACAAATTTTATATAAATTCAACAAAAATTGAGCATTTTAAGGCAAAAAATTGTTGAAAAAATTTGCACATTTTTTTNGGATATAACTTTCATTTTCGGGATATAGGTTCTTTGCAGCAGTAGAAATATTATCGTGTACAAATTTTATATAAATTCAACAAAAATTGAGCATTTTAAGGCAAAAAATTGTTGAAAAAATTTGCACATTTTTTTCATCACCAAAATGCTCGAAAACAGCTCGAATGATTTTGCTTTTGTTTTCTTTAATCAAAAATCATGAGTTTTCCTTTCGTTTGGTATATGGCAAGTATTGGTTGATATCTTCTATACATGTTTATTTTATTCAAATATATGGGCATAAATGATTTTCCATACAAAATCACTTCGTCATCATTTTGCAAACACGTGCATGCGTTGGAAGTGAGGGAAGGAGACAAAAAGTATGGATGTGTGCGTAAGTACATATTTCGGCTTTTAATAAACAATGGAGCAATATTTATAACCTAATCACAGCGTATGCACATACATATGTTGATTGCAGTTAATGTGGATCTGTTTCTATTTTTAGTAATCTATGTATGTATATCCATATTATATATGTACATACATATATGTATGAACACATGTATGCATAATACGTGAAAACTTTTTGAAGTGAAACAACACTTAGAAAAAGACCAATCTAAGAATAAAAGTAAAGGTGAATACTTACATAGATAAAGAAAAGGATAAAGGCAAAGGTAAATATAAAAACAAAAACAAAGTTGCGTAAAGATAAAGGCAAAAATGAAGACCAAGATAAATTTAAACACTTTACTTATATAAGGGCAAAGGTGAAGGGGAATATGTATATAAAGAATATATAAATATATAAATATAAAAATAAAAACAAAGATAAATATAAGGAAAAAGGTGAGGATGAGCATACCGATAAAATTATAGATGAAGATAGAGGAAGAAAGATTAAAATAAAGGTAGTTGTAGAGAAGAGGATATAGATAGAGGCACAAAGACACAATCTCGGAACTATTTCGGGATTTTGGAGATTTTCGGAATTCTCGGGACTTATCGATAGAATAATCGATATTTTGTCGGTTTTGTTATCGATGTTTTGATTGATTTTGTTATCGATTTTGTAATCGATTTTGTTATCATCGTTGTTATCGATTTATTATCGATATTTTTGTCGATTTTGTTGTCGATATTTTTATCAGTTTTGTTATCGATCTTGTTATCGATATTTTTATCGATGTTATCGATATTTTTATCGATTATATTATTTGCTATCGATTTTGTTGTCGATATTTTGACGATTTTGTCACCAAAATTTTTATCGGTTCTGTTACCGATATTTTTAATCGATTTTGCTATCGATATTATTATCGCTTTTGTTACCGATATTTTTATCGGTTTTATTATCGATTTTGTTATCGACTTTGTAATCGATTTTGTAATCGACTTTGTTACCGATTTTGTAATCGATTTTGTAGTCGATTTTTTGACAGATTTTGTAATCGATTAAGTTATCGATTTTGTTATCGATATTTTTATCGATTTTGTTATCGACTTTGTAATCGATTTTGTAATCGACTTTGTTACCGATTTTGTAATCGATTTTGTAGTCGATTTTTTGACAGATTTTGTAATCGATTAAGTTATCGATTTTGTTATCGATATTTTTATCGATTTTGCTATCGATTTGGATATCGATATTTTCATCGATTTTTTTATCAATGTTATTATCGATTTTGCTATCGATATTATTATCGCCTTTGTTATCGATTTTTTTTTTCTTAGTGTGTGCTTTCGTTTTTGACTTGGATATGCTCTTAACCATACCACATATTCTCCGATACAGCCGCAGACCCAGACGAAGGCACTGGACTGTTCCTTTTTTCTTAGGTTGTGCAATATGTTGTTATAATGATTTTCGGCTGGCCAAAATTTTTCGTGTCCATTATTTATATTGTGCTCTGATTTGTCTTTCTCTTTGCAAAGTTTATTGTGCGAATTCTAAGTTAAAGTTGTGATAAAAAGTGCCTACGAGCATCTTAGTTTGAAAATAATTGGAGCTAAGTGAAAGTTTTGTGTTTTATATTAAATTTAACTAAATTTCCCTAGCATACATCTAATCTTGCCGAGTCATTTATTGTTATCATTGTTGTTGTAATTCCTTTTTAGTTAACTGAAATCGTTTTTATTTTTGCACATTTTTTTGCTCTTTTTGTTTACTTTTTTTAGTAATTCTTGTCACAGCTGTTTGCGTTGCGTTTATTAAGTATCATAATACAGTGATACTCAAACTGTTCGCTACATATATTGTGATTATAATTTGTTTATTTTTTGCTTTTTATTACCACAGTTTATATTAATTTTTCACTATGAATTATGATCTTGATAATTGCCAAGTTAAAAGCGAATCTGAACGCTACTTATCGTGCTGGCTCTGTGATGATTTTGCCATCTAAAATGTGCTGGTTTGACAGGAAGAATTTTAGACGCTATTGGTGATGGAAAAGGTCTTCGCTGGTCTTGCACTGCAGGTCAACTGAAGTTGATCTCTTTAAGTTGTTTAGGCAAACCAGAAATGGTTTTTCTGAGTTAGGAAGAGAGTTGTCGTTACTGACCAAAAAATTTTAGCATTATGAAAAGGTGTTTAAATCTTATAAATGCTTAGATACCGTAGAGTCTATGAAGGATATTCGTTTGTTAAAACGCAAGCGTCTTCATACTCCAACTAATGAAAGAAAAAGAAAATATGGGAGTTTAAGGCGCAAACGAATCCAAGTGCCAACGAAAGGGAAAGAGTAAGAGACGAGACACTAAGACTATAGCAAGATAGGTTTCAAAACGAAAGCCGCGGCAGATGGACGGCTAGGCTAATAAAAGACCTAAAACTGTGGACCCAAAGAGAACATGGCGAAATAAACTATCACGTCACACAAATGCTGTGTGGGCATGGTTACTTTCGCAAATACCTGTAAAGAATGGGAAAAGCCGAAGAGCCGTCATGCATATACAGCGACACAGAAGAAGACGATGCCGAGCACACTTTTTTCAGATGCAAAAGATGGGAAACCGAGCGCAATAATCTGCAAGACCTTGTAGGACCAATTAATCCAGATAACGTCATCCAAGCCATGCTACATAGCGTAACTAACTGGAAGAACATAGCTAAATATGCAGAATACTTACTTAGAGTCAAGAAGCGGGACCTGGACGCAGGTGCACCGAGGGAACTTTAGTTAATGAGAAATATGGAACGCCACCCTCAAGCAATGCGATTAGTGGTCCCAGGGTGGGCGACGGTTCCAATTCGGGGGACGTGTTTTAGTCTGCGGACATACCATTGTTGTGACGACAGCTTTGACGATGCAATAGGCATTTTCGACCCCCTGCCCGCGAAAAAAAAACTAATGAAAGGATAATCGTTCCACGTCAGAACAATCTTCCGAATGATTTAATTGACCTCGCTTCTCCACAGACATCGGAGTCATCATCCTCAAAAGAACTTCTGCTTCTGCTTCTAATAACAATGAGTCTGAAGTATATTCCCCTCCCCCCGTTGAAGTTGTGGCACCGTCATCTTATCCTCTAACGCTAAAGGCTAAAGTAAGCGTTTAGAAAAAGGTAAAATATTACTATTACAAAAAGGCTTCAACGATTCTGATGGAATTTTGTATGCAGATAATATTTTGTATTTAAGGTTAACCGAACAGGCACTATCTCCGAGAAGACTTGTATAAGGTTGCCACCTATTCGAAATTAGATACAAATTAATTAATACATCATAATATGGGTATCAAATGGAAGGTATTTTAAAGATCCCTAATTACAAATGTTTTTAATAAGGTTGCCACCTATTTTTAATTGCATTTTAATTTAATTTTTTGTTTAGAAAAAAAGATAAAATAGTACTATTCAAATGAGGTGTTGTTTAAAACTTTGGCCAGAAAATATTTTCCATCAGGGTTGCCCCTCTTCAATGTAATACACATTTTTATTTTGTTAATTTCAATCAGCATTTTCTTATACACAGTACATATAGGCTCGAGAAATGTACCATTCATTCGAGCGTATTTCGAAATAGGGCTGCCACCTAAATTTTGGGGTAAGAAATTTATTTAATAGATATCGAAATCCAATTTTTTTTTCCAAAATAGTTTTTTAAAGCTATCCAAATCTTGAAAACTTGTTACGTGGATGCATGTTCGATGAAGGCGGGGTGGCGCATCGGCATGGTGGCGTGCCCTACCTAGCTCGTCGGATGGGTGGGTCGTTACCACCCACCTTACCTACACCCACATCAACAAAAAAAGTTTCTAGTCATGCCTAGTTATGCTAAGTGCAGTGAAAAAGTACGGCTGGAAAAGAAGAGAGGAAATACAATGTAGAAAGGCCCGTCCTGTCAGTTTGAGTCGTCCCTCCCCTCCTTCGTGAGTCCTACACGAAGCCATGGATGTTGCTGTGACTCCCACCGTTGAGCAACACCCCCTAATCCTGACATACGTCTGTCTGTTCATCGGTCCATTTGTCCACTACCGGTCCGGTCAGGCGTCTACACCCACATGTCCCCTCTCCAGCCCAAGTGTATCACCCACACCAAAATAATAACGGTTCTAGCACTCCATATCTAGATTCCCTACTTCTCAACGAACGAAATATGTATTGTTCATTTCTAATCGATGTTTTATTTCACCACCATGGACTTATACCTAATACAATAGTGAAATGTAACTTAATTTACGCTAAGGGAAATGTACTTAGTAAGAAGGAATCTAAGCCCTATAAGAATACGTTCAATTCACTAAATTTTTATTCGAGTTTAAAATCAATCAAAAAAAT
>NW_016157624.1:0-935 GCF_001687245.7 Rhagoletis zephyria | reverse complement strand
GAAACGCGTCCATCGATTTTCATGATCTATGTCTCATTTTGCTTGAAGGTTATGTGACTTTGCGGGAAAATAATACGAATTGCTTTTTTTTCCGTTTTGGATTTTTTATGAATTTAAAAAATAAAAAAATTTAATATTTTAGGCAAAAAAAATTTTTTTGCTTCATACATTTATTTTTACCGGCAAAACTGTTGATTATATAGAAAAACGTTATATCAACAGATTAAAGGAATTGTAATTTTTAATTTTTTTAAATTTGTTTGAGCAAAATCGGACTAGTGGTTCTCGAGTTATGTCAAAAAAAAGACCACCAAAGGTGACAATTTCCCCTATATGATAGTTACTAACTTCAAATCGATATATCTCGATTCCTAGACGTGACCCAGCGAAACGCCGGGACACGTATAACTTCTTTTTTACCGATATAACTTTCCCCGGTAGTTTGAACCCTTCCCGATCACTGACCCCTACCATTTGTCTCACAGTGTTATTTGTATGGGGGTCAGAAATTTAATATTTTAGGCAAAAAATATTTTTTTTCTTCATACATTTTTTTTTACCGGCAAAACTGTTGATTATATAGAAAAACGTTATATGAACAGATTAAAGGAATTGTAATTTTTAATTTTTTTAAATTTGTTTGAGCAAAATCGGACTAGTGGTTCTCGAGTTATGTCAAAAAAAAGACCACCAAAGGTGACAATTTCCCCTATATGATAGTTACTAACTTCAAATCGATATATCTCGATTCCTAGACGTGACCCAGCGAAACGCCGGGACACGTATAACTTCTTTTTTACCGATATAACTTTCCCCGGTAGTTTGAACCTTTCCCGATCACTGACCCCTACCATTTGTCTCACAGTGTTATTTCTATGGGGGTCAGAAATTTAATATTTTAGACAAAAAATATTTTTTTTCTTCATACATTTATT
>NW_016157623.1:223566-239365 GCF_001687245.7 Rhagoletis zephyria | reverse complement strand
TAATTTTCAAACGTTTGACATTAGATAAAGGCTTTGATTTCAAATCATTCCCAAATGTATATCAAACCTAATTGTTTGCTGGGATGTTCCTCTGTTACTAAAATTTGAATTTTATGTATTCCCATCTTTCAATGCTGGTGACAAACCTAAGTTTAATTATGCAGCCTGCGATTATCCCAAGTTAGATAGATTACTGGGTGAATTAAATTGGGAAAGCTTACTCTCTTGCCCCGATGTAGCTAAATGCTTCGCTACTTTCAAATCTGTAATTTCTGATTTTTGTTTTAAATTCATTCCAATAATTAGAAAAATACCCTATAAATTACCGTGGTATAATCGTGACTTGAAAAAACTGAAGAATCTTAGAAACCAATTTTATAATAAGTTTATGGCCTCTGGAAGTCAGTTTTTCTTTGAAAAATATCAGGTCCATCTTAAAAAGTTTAACTGCTTGAATAAATTGCTCTACAGAAATTATATCTTAGGCATTGAATCCAATATCAAAGAAGATCCGAAATCGTTCTGGCATTTTATTAAGTCTAAGAAGAACAACTCTAGTATTCCCTCAGCTGTATTTTTTGAAGATAAATGTGCCTCCACTCCAGCTGAAGTTGCAAATCTATTTGCTGCATTTTTTAGTTCTAATTTTGTAGATGATAACCCTACTGTGGATTCTAGTTTCTCTGCTAGTGTGAGTTCTACTAATTTTGGCTCCCTTATGCAGCGTTTTTGCTGCATTTAAAATGCAACATTTAGCACTTTCGAAGATATGTTTTCGAAGAGCGTTCATGCTATCGCATTTAGCAAATGTACATTTACGCGAGTTCGAAATCGTATGCTTTTGACAAACAGCCGTGTTCCAGTCGCTTGTTCAGATCCGTATCTATTACGAGCAATTCTCACGCAGAAGATAATGTGCAAAAACCCTACTGAAAAGGAAAAAATAAATTTTAAACCAAAACTTCAATACAAAAATTTGAATTGTTTTAACCATGACCGACCATTCGTGTATGTATATATTCATTTGTCGGTGCTGTCAATTAAAATTTCCTCACTTAATTAGGAAACAAAACAAACCGAATTGATCACAAATTGATCCAGATTTCTATCAGCATCACATCGATATTGAATTTTCTTAACTTTCCTTTATCCAAATAATGTAAAATAATAAATGAAATCCCGATCGGCGATCACTGAAACGCATCTAGCCACTGTATACTCGAAAATGCAATGTTGCCACTTTTTCTCATTAAACCATGTTCGAATCGTGGAAATTTTGGAAGATCACAGGGTTGCATTTAGCATTTAGATTCTTAATGCAAAAATGGAGTTGCATTTAGTTGCATTTAGGTGACGAATTTTGTATGGATAAATGTACATTTAGAGTAGCATTTAGAGGTAAATGCGCTAAATGTGCTTTTACGCGTAAGCAAAAACAGCCCATTAGACTTTCGTCTGACGATATTGCTAACGGCATTTTAAATCTATCAGCTTCTGCAAAACGAGATATTGATGGGCTCTCCTCAAACTTTATAAAGAAGTGCCCTGCTTTGATCTCTCCTTTAAAAATTATTTTCAATAGGTCTCTAGCCTCCGGTATTTTTTATGATGAATTGTCATTGACTTCAATTACCCCCATTCTTAAAAGTGGCAACAAAAGTGATGTCTGTGATTACAGACCCATTTCGAAACTTTCAACAATTTCCAAACTTTTTGAAGTTATCGTCAAGGAGAAAATGTATTTCGCAACAAAAAGTCTAGTCTCACCCAATCAACATGGTTTCGTCCCCAACCGATCTAAGGTTACTAATCTAGTATACAACAAAAAATCACCTGCCACATTATAGATTAAAAAAATACAAAAAGTGAAAATTAAAAGCACTAAACAATTAAAATAGGGGCCGTGAGAAATATTTACAAACAGCTGAATTCTATTGTGAATACGCAGTACGAAAAGTAAACTTTCGCAACAAGCTTTTAATTCAGAACTTATAGAAAGATTAATAGTTGTTGTTGCGAAAACCTGCTGAATTTTTATAGTTTTTGTACGTATATTGTGTTTATTAAATTACGAATTAGACTTTTACATAAAATCAATCGAAAAATAATCAATGAACAGAATAGGCGAAAGTGGTCAAAATGTCTCAGGGCAATTATTTCGCATATAGGTACATACATATATGTGTGTAAAAATGTCATAATACCTATATTTCGGTGTATTTCCCCTCCGTAATTGGAATACTGTGTAATTTTACCATGAATTTATGTATGTCTAAGGCAGAGCTTCTTAAAGTGTTGGAACACAAGGGTTCCGAATAAGCACGGCGGTCGGTTTGAGTGNTTGGAATACTGTGTAATTTTACCATGAATTTATGTATGTCTAAGGCAGAGCTTCTTAAAGTGTTGGAACACAAGGGTTCCGAATAAGCACGGCGGTCGGTTTGAGTGGCACACAGAAAGAAAAGTTCTATAAACAGTTTGACCGAGACGCAATTATCTATTTTCAAGTATACATTTGTATGTAGTCGTAGTTGGTATGATTGCCGTACTGAGTCCATACCTACATAAGAGCGTTGAACTTGCGCTTGCCAGCTTGTTTTTTTCTAACCGGTATGTGTTGTTGGCCGCTGTATCCAAAGGGTTATATACAACTTTCTACAAGGAACTAGAGCTGCAAAATTATCGATGGCACTATCGATAGTATGGATAGTTTCAATTTGACCCCACTATCGGTAGAAAGGTAGCCACTATCGCGATACCTACTATCCGAAACCTTCAAATACAAATAATTGCCAAAAATCCACAGTGAGACCTAGCTACTTCAAACTACAAAAGTGCATACTGAATAAATTTCTAAGAAACCTAATTAAAAAGTTCGAAATTTTGATTACTCGAAAAACTCGAATTTTCCTCGTTTTTGTAAATCGTTTAAAATTTAGACTTGCAACGTGTTTTTGTTGCTTAAAATAACTTATTTGTTATTTTTAATAAAGCACACCAAAATTGTGTTTAAAACTAACATTTCTGTTTTGTCTACTAATATTACCATATTCAATATAAATAATACCGGTAAGGATCCCATATTTTTTCTCTTACCGATAGTATCCATACTAGAGATGGGCACGGGCCGGAGTATTTGCTGCCAGCACGAACTCGTGCTTGCATGGGCGTTCAGTAAAATTGCATAATCATAAAAGCACGAATAAGCACGAAAAAGCCCGTTGCTAATACCACAAATTTAGATAAGCTTTTGTTTTTATACAAAAAAAATTGTACGTATTAAAACTCTTTTGATAAGAGAAAAGCAAAAAAAGAAATATTTGGAAACCGATAGATAAAATAAGATACTTAGTAGTTTTGTTTACATATCTGCACATAAAATACCTTCCAATACTTCTACTTCCCAGAAAATATATGTATCGTTTACTTACTATTATAAAAATCTTTGATGTGAAAAATTGATTCGCTCAAGTAAATATACATATGTACATAAACACAAAATTAAAAATATGTACATATGTATACATACAATAAAAGTTGGCTCTTTATTTCCGGGCTGGGACGTGTCCCGCCGTGCCGGGCCGGGCCAGGCCGGGCCCTACTAAAATTCTTAACGTGCGGGCTCGTGCGTGTTTTTGAAAGTTGATTTTGCAGTCGTGCCGGGCCGGGCCTGAAAATTTAGGCCCGTGCCCATCTCTAATCCAAACTATCGAATGGTGATGCCCAAAACTATCGAAAATATCGAATGGTCCAACCATCGATAGTTTAGCAGCTCTACAAGGAACGCGATGAATTGCCAACTGAGATGTTAAATGTCATTACTGGGCACTTGGTAAATCACTATTGAATCTGTGTCTCTGAAAGAATTTTGGGTTAGTGTTAAGAGTAAATATCATTAAGTCGCTAAAAAGGCCATCTTAACTTTGCTTCCTTCTGTCACAACGTAATTCAGGTTGAAATTGGATGCTACCCCAGAAATGCGATACAGCTTTCAGACATTATATCGAACTACATTTCATTTTTATATATATAGATTAATAACAGCGAAACAATTTCATTCTTTACATTAAAATTTAAAGCATGTTTACTATTTCTAGTAAAAGTTTTTATTCATATTTAAATTGCACTGCCTTTGATTTTTAGTAATTTTAGTAATGAAAATTGTTTAGTAAGGGTACCATCATCTTAAAAGTTTAAGAACCCCCGGTCTAAGGAATCTTTCATAAAAGTGATTTACTGTAATAATTTAGTTAATTAATAATTATTATATAACTTCAGTGTATTTTAAAAATATTATTTCTAAAAAAACATTGTTCTTAAAACGCCTCAAAATTTAATTTTGTGGCACTTTCATCTTCTTTTCGGCACTATTTTCGAGACAATTTGGCACATTTTGAAATCTTGAAATTCCATCCCTTGTTATAATACCTAAGTGCGGCCGCCTACGCAGAAAACTGTTCTTTGCAAAAGGTGTTCAGCTCCCTTCTTTGGCAACACAGAAAGGAGAGTTCTACTTAGTTAGGGTTATAATCCCTAAGTGGCGGCGATGCCCGCCTACGCAGAAAGGCGTTCTCCGCAAAAGGTGTTCAGCCCCCTTCCTAGCCAACACAGAGAGAATTCTACTAACTGAAGGTTATAATCCCTAAGAGCAACCGATGGCCACCTACGCATAAAGGTGTTCTCTGCAAAAGGTGTTCAGCCCCCTTCTTTCGCAACAAAGAAAGGAGAATTCTACTTACTGAGGGTTATAATCCCTAATTGCAGCCGAAGGCCGCCTACGCAGAAAGAAGTTCAAACAGAACAAGAACACAGAACAGAACAGAAGAAGAACACTATCATATTGCTATTAATATAACATTTTTACCTGTCCCGTTTTTTTAATATAACAGTATTTTTAGTGGAATTTTTTTTTAGTTAACTTTTTTATACAAATCCCACGGTTTCTGCTGGTAGCTACGCTACTTAATGAGCTTTTAAGTGCTTCTCCAGAAAGAGGTACTGCTATTAAGAAGGTCATATTGGCAAAGAAGAGTCCTAAAGGTATTTCGCCTGAAGAGGCACTAATAACACCGGCACACAAAAAAAAAAAATAGTGTGATGTGCATTTGACCGGACCTATCTATGGTTATGTATTTCGACCCGCGGAATCCGAATTTGAATTCAGTTTGGCCAATATACCTCCTAGATTTCGAGAAAACTTCAAAAAATCGTTTTTTATTGCCGATTTTCACTATCTTTACGGTTTTTTTTTTGAAGTTTCCTCGAAATCTAGGAGGTATATTGGCCAAACTGACTTCAAACTCGAATTCTGCGGGTCGAAATACATAACCATTGGTAGGTCCGGTTAAATGCACATCACACTCAAATTTTTTGTGTGCCGGTGTATTCGACACAAATTTGTCAAAGCATCAGTATCGTTTACTTACTGAGGGCCATTTCTAATGTAAGCAGCAAAGTTGCTTTTACTAACAGGGCAGATAAATTGTTCCTCACTTTAAAGTGTTTTGGTTTTCTTATCTTACCGGTAAAAATAAATTTGTTATTCCGTAGAGTGAAACTTCACTACATTTCATTATACATATCTGTGTTCGTATGGAAAAGTAGCTTATGTCGAAAGGCTGGCTTTAGTATAATGCGGCATTCCCTTTATTCTTTAAACGGCAAGGAATTTTTTGATGAAACTTGGTAAGAATATTGACTTGCTAGTATCGGAACTATTTCTTGCACGTTTATTTGCCAAAAGTTGTTCAACGGTTCAGCGCCAGTGAGTTATTCGCAATCGTATGCTGCGAATGCCGATTTATACTAAAGCCAGCCTTTAGACATAAGGTACTTTTCCATACGAACACAGATATATTAGATTGCTGATTCGGATCCGGCGTCAATACAGTATATACATAACGGACTTTCTATTTTTAATTCATCCCAAATAGTTAAAAAAGTTTTAGGTATGCAGGTATCTATAACCGTGCGCAAGTGCTTAAAAAATGTACCAGAAATTGACAAAAAATTAATGATTTTTTAATTATATGGTTGGTAGGCGTGGTCGCTATTCGATCTTGCCCATTTTATGAGCAGAAGTTGTTAGTCATGCAGACATAATTTGTGCAAAATTTCATCCCGATATCTATCTTAGTTCTTAATATAATAATTAAATTACCCTAATAGAGCAGATTGGACCACTGTGCGGCGCCTACGCATAAAGGTGTTCTCTGCAAAAGGTGTTCAGTGCCTTTTCTTCGCATCACAGAAAGATAATTCTACTTTGTGAGGGTTATAATTCCCAAGTGCGGCCGAAGGCCGCCTACGCAGAAAGGTGTTCTCCTCAAAAGGTTTTCAGTGCCTTCTCTTCGCAAAAAAGAAAGAGAATTCTACTTTGNATATAATAATTAAATTACCCTAATAGAGCAGATTGGACCACTGTGCGGCGCCTACGCATAAAGGTGTTCTCTGCAAAAGGTGTTCAGTGCCTTTTCTTCGCATCACAGAAAGATAATTCTACTTTGTGAGGGTTATAATTCCCAAGTGCGGCCGAAGGCCGCCTACGCAGAAAGGTGTTCTCTGCAAAAGGTGTTCAGTGCCTTTTCTTCGCAACACAGAAAGAGAATTCTACTTTGTGAAGCTTATAATCCCTAAGCGCGACCGAAGGCCGCCTACGCAGAAGGAGTTCAGCTCCTCTTTTTCAGCAACACAGAAAGGAGAATTCTGCCTAGTAAGGCTTACAATTCCTAAGCGCGGCGGAAGGCCGCTTACGCAAAAAAAAGTTTTGTGAAACAAGTAAGAAAGTCTAAGTTCGGGCGGAGCCGAACATTAAATACCCGGCGCAAGTATTAAATATATGTTTTCCTCCTTTCCGAAAGCTACCGCTACATGATAAGCCGGGGTGTATACATTTTAAGCGGCCTCAATTTTAGTCCGATTTCAACAATTTTCAACGGTTTGCTTTTATGTGGCAAGCACAATAACCATACCGAGCTTGGTACAAATTGCTAGAACGGTTAGCGAGATACATATATGTGATCACAAGTATGCGGTGCTACGCCCATTTTCCAACGTATTTCTTGGTAAAGAATTGTTGCAACCATCAATTTTGAATAAATTAGCTTCAATATTTACTGATTTATCGAAGATTTTGTATTTCTCGAAATTACCGTTATATGGGATGTGGGCGTGGTTATTGTCCGATTTCGCCCATTTTCAATACCATCCGTCCTACGCCCAAAAGAAGTTCACGTACCAAGTTTCGTTAAGATATCTCAATTTTTACTCGAGTTATCGTGTGCACAGACGGACGGACGGACGGACAGACAGTCACCGCTTAATCGATTTCTCTTTTCATTCTGATCATTTATGTATACATTTGTCTATATCTACCTCGATTCGTTTTGCCTGTTACAAACAACCGTTATGTGAACAAAGTTATAATTCCCTTGTGCACAAGTGCGCTCGGGTATAAAAATACTGTGGATAGCGTAGCCGGTGTTGGACAGACAAGGGTTGTTGTATATAAATAATTTGTACAGTGAGAACTCTTGACAGCATACTGTATATCAAATAATAGCTTGATTAATTTTCCATTTAATTGTACAACTCAATCTTAGTACAAATAAGGTGATTTAAAAAAAATGGTTTGTATAGATTTATTTTTATTTAAGTATTTTTTTTAAATTTAATTAAATTTTTGTAAAAACTATTTAAAATATATATGAGGTACGTATATAAAATTAAAGAGAGTTAGATTTCCTATCAAATGAGATCAAAATTTTCAAAATCCATCCATTTGTTTTTATGAAATCTTGATTTCCAAAATTATTTAACTTGACCTTTGACCTTTAATAACTTTTGTAGTTGTTGTTTTCACAAAAAAAAGAAGTATACCGTTATACTCCATCATCTCTATTGATCCCAATATTTTTTTAAATTTGAGATTTGGAGCCAAACTGCATTTGTTCCGTTATATGGAAACTATGTTATATGCAAAAATATATTCCGATTTACTTCAAATAACTGGTGTAAAATGTATAATATATGTGGGTCCTTCGCCAAACAAAACGGCCGATTTATAAAAGGGAGTTACACTTTATTGACGTTTTAGTCTAACAATAAAATTAATGTTTAAATTACGATGCAAGACTACTTGCGCGGTTGCCGAGCAGGTCCGTCGCTGTCCGTGGTTAATGCCGACTGTGTCCGTTTTTCTCTTCATATCTCCTTACATCCTTTTCTGTAGTTCGAGTAGCTGTAAAGTCTAAGTAGTAAAGTCTGTACTTCAAGTAGATTTGTTTAGTAAGGTCAGTCGTTTAGGGTGCATTGGTCAGATGTCGCTATTGTCAGGAAGCGATCCCACAACCGGCCATCCTGAATCTTCGTTCGACCCGAACGACGGATCCCAAGGCTTCATGTACTCCGCAACTGACGTGGTTCGTCTTGGACCTTCGTGGTCACCCACCTTCTCCACCTCGTATCTGCCACGACTCATGACCCTAAGTATCTTGTACGGACCTAAATATTTCGGTTTTAATTTCAAACCAGCTCCGAACTGGGTGCGCTTGACGGTTACCAGTTGGTCTACAGTATACTTTCTGTTTTCTTTACGCTTCGCATTGAAATTCTTTCTATTTTCCTGTTGTATTTTTTCTATATTTAACCTCGCTTCTTCGTGGATTTCTTCGCGCGAAGAGTCTATTTGCTCGACGTTCAGCTCATCTAGCAGTTCTTTGATTCGAGGCTGCTGCTTGGAATACTTCATCGATTCCAAAGTATTCGAACAGTCGGTCTTGTAATACGACTTTGCGTCCCCCAGTGGGTAGCCCTAATTCTGACAGTTTCTCGCGAAGCTCAACGACTTTTAGTCTCTGTATCTCTTCCCTGTCCATTATGTCACACCGCAATATATATAATTTACAGGTAATTGGATGAATAAAATTATTTTTAAATTTAAATTAAAGGTTTGATTGCAATTTCAGAGTAATATAAAATGTTTTTACAAACTAAATTTTTAATTAAAATTTTATTAACCGATTTCTACTTCTACTTTATAAGCTACTCTTATCTTAAAATCAGCTTCTTTTCTCCAGTATTCGGTAATAGCTTAGGATGGCAGTAACCAACAGGTAAGAGTTTCGGTAACGCTCAGATAATGCAAATTGTGATGACGAAGATATGTTTCGGCAACGAATATGACAGATTATAATCAGCAGTAGATTTATCGCAATGTTATTTGGCGATAACCAGCGCAAATTGTTATTGGCAACAACAAGCAGCCAAATTCGGCAACGTATTATTATTTTGTCAGCGAGAGTTGGCAGCACTTTTTGTCAACACACGGCGATGTGTTTTGTATGCAACCGCATGCGACGACGTTTATAGCCATGTAGCAGTATCGTGTATTTGACAACACTAAGCGACAACGTTCGGCAACATGTAGCTTTAACAACTTTATTGCTTTCAAAAATTGGCGAATATGTTCAGCAACATATAGCGAAAATCAGCAACGTAGTTTTATTTTATCGGCAACAACTGGCAACGGATTTTGTCAACACGACGATGTTTTGTAAGCGACGGCGTGTGACAGCGTTTATACACATGTAGTAGTACAATTTCGTTAACAACACAGAGCTATAACGTTCAACATACATATATCAACTTCTTTTTTATTTTCAACACAATGTTCAGCAACATACAGCAACTTTATTCAACGTTCAGCAACATATAGTTTTTGCAACTTTCGAACAGCCCAACTTCTTTTTTATTTTCTAAACAATGTTCAGCAACATACAACAACTTTATTCAACGTTCAGCAACATATAGTCTTTGCAACTTTCGATCAGCCCCTGCAACACGACATTATGCAACATTGAATGTGTCCCAACACCTTCGGCTTCACCACGATATCGCACTATGGCTTTCAGTTTTAAAGAACAGTTTTGCAGCCACTACTTTCCCAGATGTATCGCAACACCTTCGGCTTCACCTTGATGATATCACTAATATGCTTCGACTTTTGTGAACCTTATTTAAACGTTTCGTTTTTTTTTTTCAACTTCACAACGCTTTATTCCAACGTCTCACCACTATGGCTTTGTTTCAGCACTTTATGTTTTAGAGAACAATTTTGCAGCCATGTACGCTATTCTGCTATTTCGTTTTATTGTGCCTGTTTTATTGTGCGTTTGCGGTTCTTGCTCAGCAAAAATTTAAGTTCCGTTACAGACGCCACTTGGTACTAACGGTTCTTATGTACAGTTTCAGAGTACCGTTTTTCGCACTGGCGAAATTAACAATATATTTTATTTTCAACTTCTAGTTATTTAAACCGCGCGCTTACTTGCATATTAACGATTTCTCGCTGTTAGCAATATGCATATTCACCTGCGCATATGCGTCCGATTAACTAATTTTCCATTTGCAAATTTTTATTTGCGTTCGCACACCACTTATGACACCATCTTGTGGGTCCTTCGCCAAACAAAACGGCCGATTTATAAAAGGGAGTTACACTTTATTGACGTTTTAGTCTAACAATAAAATATTTGGTTAAATACACCTTATTAAAGTTTAAATTACGTTGCAAGACTACTTGCGCGGATGCCGAGCACGTCCGTCGCTGTCCGTGGTTAATGCCGACTGTGTCCGTTTTTCTCTTCATATCTCCTTACATCCTTTTCTGTAGTTCGAGTAGTCTGTAGTTCAAGTAGATTTGTTTAGTAAGGTCAGTCGTTTACGGTGCTATTGGTCAGATGTCGCTATTGTCAGGAAGCGATCCCACATATATATGGATCTAATTTCAATAATAATATTTATTACTTTCATGTAGATTGCTTTTAATGTATGTTTTCACGAGCAGTTGCAGTTTCCTGCAACTGTCTCTAGCAGACTATACACGCTAAAGCTAAATCATTTCACAATTTCTACCCTATTATGGGTTTATATTTTGATAAAATGGGATCAATTACTGAAGAATATATAAACTCCGATCAAATTATAGTACTGAATGCTTGACAAACAATTATTTAAATCAAATGATCGATAGTGTACGCTTTCGGAGCGAATTTTGGAACACGATATAAAATATTATGCATATTAAGACTAAAGGCCAATTTTCTGTGCCAGTTCAAACTTAGAATTATAAACTGAGATTAAATTGAATAGCTGGCTGACATTTGATTGCCTGATCTTAGTTTAAACCAGCCAGATCGGGCGTTTAAACTGAGGTTAAACCACGGCCGTTCACTGAAAAACTGCCCTAAATAATTTCTAACTTTCTACCATATTATACGTTTACATTTTAAATACTCCGATCGAAATAAAAAAACTATTCATCTTTCATACTGAACTCACAAAAGCGAATGCAGCACCACGTTGCCATTTTCACTTTGACACCTTATAGCATTGCTTCCTGCTTGAACTATTAGGGTAAACACTACGAGCAGGGACCTCTAACACAAGCGCTACAAGTCATACAAGTGTTCAAATAAATTAAACAAGTAGATATTTTGTAACACAAAGCAACTTGTAGTTACAATTGGCGCACTTGTAATTACTAAACTTTTTGTACAATTGTAGTCTATTTCCGTAACACAACGAACACACTTGTACAGTTGTGTTACGGATTTTTCTACAATTGTAAACAATTTTCTACCTATCTCTAACGCTGAGTAGATTCAGTTTAGTGAAGTATTTTGCCGTTACCATACCATTTTATGTCGATACGTAGGCAAGTGATTCCGAAAGTGAAAACGAAAACGGTCCTACAGTGTATCGGTATCGAGAGAGAATGAATACTTTCTTCCTGAGAGACGCAGAATAGTTCGTGGAAAGGGTCAGACTGAATCGAGAACAGTGTGAAACTGTGCTTGAGGATATAAAGGGTGAAAACAGCAAAACTGTGACACTTTGGGCAGCTTATAACTTACCCAAAACGAATTCAATATTTTGAAATTCAAATACCTTAAGCTGACCATGACCTTAGTTGGACGTAGAAGAAATTTTATTTGAATTGGATTCCTAGTTGAGTTAAAAATGGCAACCGAGTTAGAAACGAGACAAACCATTTTGCACGAGTTTATAAATGATCCGGCCTTAAGTACACGTAAAATTGCTAAAAAATTGAAGATTGCACTATTCGACAGTTTGCAGGGTTTTAATAGGTACAAATAAGGCCTGGCAGTTACGATAAAACCTGGGAGCGGGGGTTAGCATGGTCAAAGTGATAAAAACAGTGCTCGGAAGGTCCTCAGTGCGTTTTCGCGAAATCCGAAGATTTTGTCGCGTTATATTGCAAAATCCGTACGCGGGTCGCAGTTTTTCGTACAAAAGGTAAAGCGGAAAGCTTCATTGAGATGTTCTACAGCTCAAACAGCGCCAGACCGAGGCGCAAAGTAGAATGTTACAGCGAAATCCCGCATTCGGAAGTTGTATGAATTCTAAATTAAAAAATACAACTGCATTGTTATGGACTACGAAACCTACTGCTATAAAAATTCAAAATATATTGCAGGTCAAGATTTTTATACTGGTGCAAGTCGTCAAGATGCCTCTGAAAGTTATAAGCTGAAAGTGAAGTCCAAATTTCCAAAAAACCACATGGTTTGGAAAGCTATTTGATCCTTAAGAGCAGCCCTTTTTTCCCATCCGGGACAATGAATGATCAAGTTTATCGGGATGAGTGCCTCAAAAGGCGTCTTCTGTCATTTATCAACAGATAAGGAGTAAGCCACTGTTCTAGGCGGACATGGCAACCTGCCACTATGCCAAGGACACATTGCCGTGGTATAATGCAAATATCATCAATTTTGTACCTCACGACTGCAATCCACCCAATAGCCCAGAGCCACGTCCTATTGGGGAATATTGGTCAATTGTCAAAAAAATCTTGCAGAAAACAGGTGAAACAGTGAAAAATATTGAAGAGTGCAAAACAAAGTAGTTGTGCGCATCGCGTAAAGTCGATGATGCAGTCGTGCAGAACATGATGGCGCGTGTGCGATGAAAATACCGATCACTTGCATGTGGAGCAAATAATAACTAGTATTTTAACATTTTAATAACATTAAACTTCCAAGTTATGTAATGCAAAAATAAAATAATTTCAAAGCCTTCTAGTTTGTTTCTGGTAGTAATTTCTAAGTGTCACCCTTTAGGCCCAGTAATCTATACATAGTATAAAGGAAAGTCGAGATTCTTTGTACGCGATAATCTCGAAAATTACTGAACCGATTTTGAAGATATTTTTTCTAATATACTCTGTATCGACAGGAGAGTGACCTTTTTTATTTAGAATTTTAGTAGGGTTGCCACCTGTCTATAAAACTATAAGATCCGAGATGAGGTGTCAAATGAAAGGGATTGGTCTCTAAAAAAGCACGAATGTTTTTTTTTTTGATTGGGTTGCCACTTTGGTAAATTATTACCAAAATTTGTAGAAAAAATTTGGGTTGGTAAATACGTATAAATGTATATCGATATAAGGCGAACATTTCGTGCTCCATTCAAAACTCATTTTAATGAAATCCCGAGAAGCTTTTGATTCCCTAAATATAAATGATTGTATGCAGAAAATATTAAATCAACGCCGTTTTTTATCAATGGAAATTAGTTTTTTGATTTTGGCCGTTTTATTATAATTTATTCGTTAATTTTGAGCTCCAGGCCGGTTATTAAATAAAACATAGATTTTGGTAGTTTTATTTATTACATTTATTGATGTCGATATTTCTCCTTAAATCTGAAGGCATCTTCAGGACTGAAAAACACCAAATGCATACATATTTACGTCAAATTACAAAAAAACTAACATCAAAATCGCAACTTACATTATTGAGTTTTTCCAATCGACTAATTCTATGTGCAGAAAAATATTAACAAACAAGCTCAAAGAACAATTAAACATAAACAAGAGAATTTAAGCAAGTCGAAATACGGTAAATGTTAACAAAAAATATACAAACAACAATACATGAAGTGGTGGACAGTAGGACGGAGAGAATCTGTATGTAGATCAACACGGCATAGCATTGTTATTGTCGGACGAAGTACTGGTGGCGGACCGACGAACAATAACATGAACACATAAACACATGACACCCATGATGCAATAATACAAGGTGTTATCAGTTGGCAACTTCTCGCTCTAATTCCGCCATATTGACTGCCTTAGCTGAAACAGTGTTACTTCTTTAACAATTCTTTGCCTAATAATGTAGTTGAATAGTTTTTTATTTTTTCTCAGTATACACATTTCTTTTCTTAAAAAGGTATTTTATCTTATTTCATTTCATTACAATTATACTGTAAAAAAGCAAATTTTTTTTAGGAAAAAATGTGAAATTTTATAATTTCCCCCCAAATGAGGCTTTATTTCTTCCCGTCTTTCTTCTCGTTCTACTGAGCTAAGGCAGTGTCAAATCGAGCTGTCACAACTGATACCACCTTGTATTATTGCATCATGCATGACACCTACGTTATTGGTTTTTGTGCGTGAGAATTAAATTGCGATAGACATGAGCGCAATTGTCTGTGTCCGTTTTAAAATTCATCCTTCTATTATTAGGGGTGTTCATGATGTGTAGCATCTCTAGAGTATAACGTTTATGGTAATTTCTCTCTTCCTGTAAGATTGCTACATTGTAAAAATCGGGATAATGTCCCATATTTTGGCAGTGAGATGTTAAGGCTGTCTTATTGTCCATAGAGTTATTCCTTAATTTTATGTTAGATTTATGGGCGGAAATCCTTGTCTTCAATTTAGATTTGGTTGTCACCATTGCATGGTATTCTGTAGATTACGTCAGATTTCTCATTTTTAGGAATTTTGTCTTTGGTGTTGGTGTATATTTGTTTTAAAGTATTATCATACGTGAACGCTATGTGAAATTTTTCCCTGTCAAACATTTTAGAGTGCTTAATCCTTTCTTCTCATTTGATTTATCTTTATTGTNGCGCAGCAGGCGAAAATTTTTAATAAAAAATCGCGCGATTTTTTATTAAAAATTTTCATTATTTATCGAAGTATTGATTTTTATGGAAAAAGCGCCGCGACCGAAAATTTGTAACAAAAAATCGCACTCACTAAAAGAAATTAATAGGAAAAAGTAAAGGAACGCAAAAAAAAAAAATGTTGTTGTTGTCCCTGATGCTTTAGGTTTCTTATACCAGTCAACTGTTAATGCATTTTCTTTTCTGATTACTAGGGTGTCCAAGTATGGTAGTTGTCCTTCATTTTCTAATTCTATTGTGAATTTTATAGTTTTGTTAAAATTGTTTAAAGTGTTTAGCATCTTGTCTATGTTTTCCGTTTTTACAATCGCAAATAAATCATCAACATAATTGGTAAGTAGCCGTGGTTTGCTGTCCGAATCTTTTTCGAATTTATTTAAAAGTTCTTCCATAACTATATCCGCTATTACAGGTGAAGCAGGTGAACCCATAGGCATTCCTGACTTCTGCTCATAAATCTTATCATTGTATTTGAAGTAGCGGTTCTCTTTAATGCAGTACTTTAATATGGTTAAGAAAAGCTCTCTAGTTAATGACGTATGCTCTTGTATCAAACTCCATTTCGAATCTATGATCTCTATTGCTAAGTCTACGGAGATGCTCGGGAATAACGATACGACATCAAAAGACACCAAACTTTCATCGTCATAAATATGGGTATTTCTAATCTTGTCTTTGAACTCGATCGCATCTTTAACGTTATACTTTGAGGACATTGTTATATTTTTGAGTACGCGGACAATATATTTGCATAAGTTGTAAGACGGTAAATTGACGGACGAACATATAGGTCTCAGGGGAA
>NW_016157623.1:220299-222541 GCF_001687245.7 Rhagoletis zephyria | reverse complement strand
GCAATACATGCACACTTTTTCGCTAATACATGCATACTTTTGCAATTGTCTCAATCACTGTCTTGATTATTTTAGAGACAGTAAATCGGACAACGATTTGACGTATGCAGACAATAATTTTGGCGTCTTGTGCAAGAAAGAAGAGAAATGTACAACAAAAGAACTAAAATAACACAAGAGAGGCTGATGTGTATGTAACTTTGTCTCTTCTTTATTATTTTTAGAATCTTTTATTTAACTTCACTTGTATGTATGTATGTCCTGAAATTTTGCAATCAATATTTAACAAACTTCCCGATGAGACTTGAAACTTCACACTTAGCTCAGAACCCGATGACAATGCAATATGAAAGACGAATTAATCCGCTAGGTAGCACAGGAGTGGAGATATTTTTAAAACCGGTATTTATAGACCAATTTCGTTCGTATTTAGAATGTATTTTTGTGCCGATAGGTGGCGCAGGAGTCGAGATCTTTGGAAAACCCGTATTTTTTGGTTTACATTTAGAATACATACAAGTTTGTGTATTACCTACTTAAATTGAAATCTATTGAAACCCTAAATCATGCCTAGCGACTTCAATAAAACAGGAGGCTTGCCTAAAGAATTGGAAATATTTCAAAGAGCTAAAGTAATGCTACGATATATTATTGATTATCCCAAGAACCTATAAATGGCGCAATAGGATCCATCGCTGAAATTATCTGGCAAAATTTTAGACTAGATTAAATGTATGCAGAAGATATATGTACCATCAATACGTGTAAAATTTGGAAATGAAAGTCAATACAGATTCCGGCAAAGTTAAGTTACGGAACCGTTGAAAGCAGAATGCTGCCAGTCATTCTATCATGAGCATCAACAATACATACATGCACAGTACAGTACAGTACAGTACAGTACAGTACATGCAAGGTAGTACTGTAGACTACGCTGTTTAGGATCAAAGATATTCGCAAATGGTTAAGCCTTTGTCACTCTTAGTAAAGTTAGATCGCTAGATCGACTTCGGATAGAGGAATTGGCAAGCTCGAAACTGACTGGATCGAAGCCATGCCATAACGATGCAGGATTTCGAAAGACTAAAAAGTAGAAAAAAAGTATAGTTAAAAAAATTAAAAACTCGTTTTTGTTACAACAAGAACTAAAAAGTAAAAAATAATTTATAGATATAGCGATTAAGAAGATTAGGAAGTTCCTAACTTGATTTCATTTATTTTAAACTAGGTTAAAATACGATTAAACTGATTGTTCCGTAGTCATAGTCAAAATAAAGTCGACTGTAAACTTAGTTGCAGCTTCATGACATAATTTTTAACTGGATATCTGTCAAAAAAGCTGCAACTAACTTTACAGTCGACTTTACTTTGACTATGACTACGGACCAATCATTTTAACCTAGTTTAAAAAGTTAAATGAAATCAAGTAAGGGAACTTCCTATTCGCCTTAATCACTATATCTATAAATTATTTTGTACTTTTTAGTTCTTATTGTAAAAAAAGCGTGTTTTTAGTTTTTTTAAACTATAATTTTATTTAGTTTTAAGCTTAAATAGCTCGCGTGAAATGCGTTTAATAAAACAACGTTCACGTCCGACGTTTTGCTCAAAATGAATTGTCATAATCATTGTCAGGACGCCTGCGCCGCGGAGACAATTAATTATTGTCTTGACAACATTGTCTAATGTAAACGCGCCATTATCTCCCAGAAATAGTCCGAAGTAGTCAGATTTAGTCCAAAAAGCGTTTCCTAACTTGAAAATGACAGCAGAAATGAGAGAGCAACACTCAATGAGAGTGACTCTCTTCAGTCCGAAGTAGCCGATTTAGTCAGAAGAATTTTTGCTGGCAAAATCTTGAAAAGTGTCAAACTCAACTGAATTTAAATTAACGGAAATTGAAGAATACACGAAAAGTGAGAATTATCTAAAAACTAAAAAAAATGTGAATTGAAAATGGAAGGAGGCAAAAAATAATTGATATAGTAAGTGTTTATTGTGCTTGTGCTATTGTGAATGTGTTTTGTACATACATACATTTTCAGTCTTATTTGACGTTAGTTTTATTGTTGCCATTGTTTGGATTAAAACATTTTTTTTTTTTGCGTTCCTTTACTTTTTCCTATTAATTTCTTTTAGTGAGTGCGATTTTTTGTTACAAATTTTCGGTCGCGGCGCTTTTTCCATAAAAATCAATACTTCGATAAATAATGAAAATTTTTAATAAAAAATCGCGCGATTT
>NW_016157623.1:210059-217820 GCF_001687245.7 Rhagoletis zephyria | reverse complement strand
TTTTAATAAAAAATCGCGCGATTTTTTATTAAAAATTTTCGCCTGCTGCGCTTGTCAGTTTTTTTTTTATATATTGTAGGTATTTAACCCCATACCCTCCTTTACTACTAATTCAATGCTGAGCAGGAAAATGGGTACGATAAAAACTATTCTCTTTTATTGTCATTTTCTTAGGTGTGGCTGCACTCTTCTAATGTCAGTGTGAAACCATGGTTGAATCAACGGTTCTGTATTCACAATGTGCGTATACATATATAAGTGCGTGATAATTATTAAAACTTACTTAATTTACTAAAAATACATCATAAATGTAAAAAATATGTTTACATTTCATTGTGCGGGGTTTTAATGTAACTATTTTGCCGAAGTGTCTACATAAATATAGTGTTTATTGTGTGAAATGGCGCCGAGAGGTTAGTTCAATTTACAAACTTTAACAACAAATAACTTAAAAACTATAAGCCTCCTGCGGCAAAAAGTATATATATTTGCAATCAGGAGAACACCCCACATAGCCACTTTTTTTGTACGCGGGGGATGCCAAACTAAAATTTTCCCAATATATCTACAAGTGTATAAAATAATATTGTGTTACAAAAAATTATAGAACTTTTAGCTACAAGTGAATCACGAATAACTTGTAGACTTGTTACAATTGTAAACTTTGTATTACAGGCCCCAGGTCGCGGTCGCGGTTTAGATGTCTAGCAAGCTAACTAGAAAGCTGACTACCAGCTTAACATCGAGGGAATATTGAAAATAACGCGAAGTTTTTGCTATTTGTTAGTCAGATGAATAGCAAGTTTAATTCAATCTCATTTAACTAAAACATTAGTGCGATTCATAAAACGTCGCAAAGTGGCATTTTTGGCGAAATGGCAATGTTGCGAACAAATTTGTATGAACGACCTATCGCAACTCCGGATTGCAAATATAAAATTTTTTAAAAATGCCGCGCGTTAGAGAAAAAGAAAAGTTTTTACAATTATATTTCGAAGCAGCCTTAACTGATATACTTTTTCTTGAAGTAAGTATTTGAAGACAATAAAAAACATGTGTTTCGCGACTTTGACTTTGCAATGATTACCAGCTCAAATAACATGGCAATGTCGCAATTTTGTCGCAAAAAGTGTCCTTACAAAAGTAATCAGCTGTATCGCAAGGTTGCAAATTTTGCGACAAATGCAACATTGGCAACAACTTTGCGACGTTTCATGAATCCCACTATCCCGCTACTATTAAAATAGTAGCGATAGCGATGTTAAGCTTTTCTTAACTTTCCTTTAATGTTGATGCGCATTTTGCACTTGTAATTCACATCTTTCACTTGTATGCTGCTGAATATCTGACAGACGAAAACAAACATGCACAAAGTCAGCGTAATCTACTAGTCAGCTTGTTAGTTAGGTGAGCAGAAAACTGAGTATAATGTGCGCTCTCGTATAGTCGCCTGAGTTTGTTTCGTTAGTCAGCTTGCTAGTCATCTAAACCGCGACTAGGACCTGCTGTTTTTTTTGCTAAATATTCTTCCTTATTTAAATTTTTAGCAACCTAGACACATACATTTTTGGGTGAGTTTGTCCGTATTATGTACATTAAATTAAATAGTACTGAAAAGTACTGATGTACAAATTTCCACAAAAATAAATCTGGCAACCCTAACTATGACCATCGTGTTTTACAAATATTAAAAAAAATGATAATTGTTCTGAAAGTATGTATGCACATAAATTGATGCCCTATTTATTGAAATCAATTAAAAAAGGCGAGGCTAGGTAATTTAAGTAGAAATACGGCCTTGGATTTTAGAAGTGTTTCTGATGAATTCTTACTATTTACTAAAAATTTCGTATCTGAGAAGGTTGTTTAGCGTAAAGTTTGCTTCTAACAGGTCTATTCTGCACAATTTTGTGACCGTTACCGTTGTGAATGTTACCACTTCTTGTCACCGCGATTCTAGGTACGTTGGTAATGCAGTGAAAATATTCAGCAGTTCAGCTATGAAGATTTGTGGCAATTCTTGTATTGCATATTTCACGGGGCAATATTTTGTTACCAGTTTATGAGATGGTAACCAAATTTACCGGTTACAAGAGCGCACAGAATGCGAAAAACATTTAAAAATTGACAGACGCTTTAATTACCGGTTACAAACTTTATGTTACTAGCGCAGAATAGACCTATAACACTCCTATTGTACTAATAAATTGATTTAAACATGGTAAATGAAAACATGTCTGCAATATTTTACGTAGCAAAGGAAAATTCATTTAGTGATGTTACTCATATGTAATTGTTTACATTACACTAATTAGTCTAAAATTTCTTATATATATTTCAGAACTTATACAATAATCATGGTTGTACTCTCAAAATATATTGACTTTGCGGTTAAAAAGTACGATGGGAGTGGGTTTTCAAAAACCGCCATTAGCAATGCTATACTCGGTGCAGCAATTTGCGCCTACACATGTAAAGTCACATATCTGTTAATTGGAAAACATTTTATCAATAAAGATGAGCAACATCGGGCAACGTTGCTTACAAATATCGAAGATGAAGACCTGTTAGTTACACCAATGGATGATGAAGACTCGAAATTAGCCGAAGCTGAAAAATTGGTACTTGCCAAGCAATTGAAAAAGAATAATAATACACAATTGGAGCCAGGCCTGAATAAAGAATTCATACAACAATTAAGTAAACTTGTGAAGATTATGATACCAAAATGTGTATGTTATGAGACTGGCCTACTGATTGTTCACACTTTGTGTTTAATATCGAGAACATTCTTATCAATTTATGTAGCTGCTTTGGAAGGCGCTATAGTCAAATTTATAGTGCGAAAGGACGTTAAACAATTCGCTATAGTGCTCTTGAAATGGTTTGGAATTGCGATACCCGCTACGTTTATAAATTCCATGATAAGATTTCTGGAAAGCAAGCTTTCATTAGCCTTCAGGTAATGAAAAAATTTAATTTCTGTTATATATGAAATGAAGTGGCAAGGCCACTACATTGAATTGATATTTTACACATCTAGCAACTGTTGTTGCTAGAACATTCTTCTTATCATTAATTCTCAGGATTTTCTTTGCAATGTACTTTTCACTCATATTATTTATTGACTAAAATAAAAATTTGTATACAAAAATTTTGATGGTGGATTAATAGTATTCATTATTTCTTGAGTAATAAGTTTTGACAAAGGGAAACCATAATTCCTTCACAATCATTATTATTGAAAAAACTTCGAGTGGGCGCATCAAAAACATTCTAATTTAATGTTGCATGATAATAAAAGGCCAGGCCGGTTAAAAAATACGCGACCTGAAGCGTAGTGTTGTTAATTTAAGCTGAAATAGCGATACGATTCTCAATTTGGCCATACAAAAAACTGTCACCTGAAATTGCCTCAACTTCAGGAATTCAACTCGGAAAATTGCATATTGTGAGTTATTAATGAGCAAAAAGAAGAAAAAATAAACGTAAATAATAAGCAAATAAAAACAAAACAAAGGAACCGAGCAAACAAACAACAAACAAATAAACAAACAAACTGTCATAGAAATTGAGATGGCAGTGTAAACAGCTACTCAATTTGAAATTGAGTGTTGAAATTGCGGAATTTAGACGTTGTGGAAGTGCTCTTTAAGTGAAAAAACTGCTTTATTATGACTTGTTGATGAGAAAGTGCTTAGGGAAATTTTTGTTTCCTTATGTACAAGATTAATCTTTTAAATAAGTATATTTGTTACGTAAATACTTCGCAAAATTGCCCATTTTCATTGGTTGTTGTATATAAATCCCATTAAACTAATCACATCTTTCTGAAGTAGCTTAAAGCAGAGCTTCCTAAAGCAGGTTCCGCGGAACCCAAGGATTCCGTAGAAAAGTCATCTGGGTTTCGTGAAATGATTAATTTCTGGCTGTTAAATAATTAAACAGATACATAAAATCATATATACAGTGACGGGCAAAACTGTAACATGGTGTAACACTTTTTACTTCAGCCATCGCTATCTTTCCAAGGTCTAACGCCTTTGATACTTTTGTTGTATATTCTTGTTGGTACATCCCTACTCCCTCTCTCATAACGAATTAAAGTCAATCCAACAACAATAATAAAACCAGCAGACCAAAATGTAAATTAAGGCATATGTTACAGTTTTGCACTGTGAGAAATTAGTATGATTTTTATTGTGTTAAGTATGTCCAATCATTTGTTATTTTTACTCAGTCAGTCCTTTGTAATAGTCATTCAGTCTGTCGTTTGTAATAGTCATTCAGTCGGTCTTGTAATAGCTTAAGTTTTGGATTTGCTAAATAAATTTACAACCCTGTGTTCTACTTTCGCTTTGCTCTGTTTCGCGATCCCGCTGATTGAATTGCCATATAAGTTCGGGCAACGGCACAAATTTTCATCCATCACGCGAGCAAACCGAGGGTAGAATACTGGAAAATAAACTTGCGGAAGTGCGCATGTTAAACCAAAATCTTGGTGTCGTGATACGCTTTATTTTCCATTTTACTTGTTCGTCGCCGAAGTATATACGCTAATTTGCCGCCATTTCGTCAACGAGTGTGCTAATTTGCCGCCATTTAGTCATTCGCAATTTCACAAGAAAGCGACTGCCGACTTTGTGCCAATTTTAACTGGCAGTATTTGAAGCGAGGGATTACATTTGTCATAGCACACAAATTTGCTGTTTGATCATCAAATTATAAGGACTTTGGAATGGAGCGTTCGCCTGTACGTCGGAGTAAGCGCAATCAGCCAGAAGGACTAGTGCCTGCCATTCAATCGTCAGGCAGCTTAGCGAAGATTGCCGCCACGTCCGCTAAAGCTGCCGAACACCATAGCGCTCCACCGCCCAGTGTCATGAAACTTAATGGGCCGGGC
Organism: Rhagoletis zephyria; assembly: GCF_001687245.7. Taxonomy (NCBI): domain Eukaryota; kingdom Metazoa; phylum Arthropoda; class Insecta; order Diptera; family Tephritidae; genus Rhagoletis; species Rhagoletis zephyria. The sequence goes on along the minus strand of NW_016157623.1, from coordinate 212,917 downwards.
ACTCAGCCGTCCAGTGCTCCGCCAACCAATGCCTCGACATTCAGCGCCCCGCAGTCTAGCGCTCCGCCGTCGAGTGCTTCGGCATTCAGCACCTCGCAGTCTAGCGCTTCGACATTCATCGCTCCGCATTCTAGCGCTCCGCCGTCCAGTGGTTCCACATTCATCGCCCCGGAGTCTAGCGCTCCGCCGCCCAGTGCCATGAAACTTAGTGGGCCGGGCACTCCGCCGTCCAGCGCTCCGCTAATTAATGCCTCAGCATTTAGCGTCTCGCCAGCTAGCGCCCTGCCATCCAGTGTTATGCCACCTCCTGCGCCAGCGTATAGCGCTCCATTGACTGGCGCTTCGTCACACAGAGATCCGCAACGTAGCATTCAGCAGTTCAACGTGCCATCATACACAGCGAAGCCATCTAGCGCTCCACCAGCCAGCGGCCTGCAAGCAAGTATATTCGACCAGACTCACCAGGTAAGCGATTTTACTTCAAATCCTATACATGTCAATGCCAACCCGAACGCTGCCGCCTCAGTCAGCGTCTCTGCTAGCGTCAACCTCGCCAGTAGCGAATTCGCCCCTGTAATTGCCACAACGATGGCGCCAACTGCCCCTGTAAATGACAGATGGACATTCTTTATATAATGCAGCAACAAATAAGCATGTTAGAACTACAACTTAAGAATGCTCAGGCCCAAATATCTGAAGGCGAACGCCAGCGTATTGCAACAGTACCGCCACATTCGATGCCGCCTGTAGTCTCGGCCTCCCAGCCGACGTATATGGTAGTATATCAGCTTTACCACATGTCCCTATTACTACAAATAGGGGCTCTGTTGACCCTCTCAACGGGCAGCCAGCCACCTCAGTGCAATGTAGTCGTCACCTTATTGCAACAAACACGCAGCCAACGCCTAAAATTTTTTTTTGAACCGGGGTCGTCAGATATGTCAGGCAATAGCGCATCTGTGCGTTCACCAGCAATAACTCTAGGGGTCAATCCATCGTTAGTTAACACTGCGTCCTTTCCACGAAAGATAATCGAACTGCCACAGTTTTCGGGGCAGCCAGAAGACTGGCCAATATTTTATGCGTCATTTGTGGAATCAACTGCGGTTTATAATTATACTAACTTTGAGAACAATCAAAGATTAAACAAATGTTTAAAGGGCGAGGCAAGAGATACGGTCAAATCTTTGCTAATTCACCCTAATAATGTATCCGCGGTAATTGACCAACTCCGTTTTCGGTTCGGTCGCCCAGAACAGCTCATACGTAGTCAACTTAAGGTAGTCCGCGATATGCCATGTATTTCTGAAGCTGCCATCCACAAATTAGTCTCGGTTGCAACAATCGCTAAAAACCTCACCGTGTTTCTTCAATCTATCGGTGAAGAAAAACATTTAGTAAATCCGACATTACTAGAAGAACTAATAGCTAAGCTGCCCCTTAGCAAACGTTTAGACTGGGCGAGGTATTCGGTATCGATTCGACCGTATCCCACAATTATCAACTTTAGCGAGTAGCTGTCAGAGGTTGCGAGTTTTGTCCAGATGGTCCAAGACCACGAAGGTCGAGAACCAAAACGCCGCGCAGTGCTACATGCAGCTGCAGAACAACGCCCATTGAAATGTATGATCTGTCAAGGGGACCACCGAGTTGCAGAGTGTCGTCGCCTGCTCGAGGCCAACGTATCGGATCGGTGGAAGATAGCCAAACGTTTACGTCTGTGTTTTAGCTGCCTATCGCCTGGACATGCCACTCGTGATTGCCGCCGCCGGAAAGCATGTCCAGTAAATGGATGCCAAAGACATCACAATCATTTGTCACATGATGATGATGTCTGTCGCCCGGTCAGATCCGCCGCCGCTCCCGATGCACCAAATCCGAACAACGCGGTTCTCAATTGCTCCGGACATCCTTCAGGCAATTTATTGTTTCGAGTGGTTCCTGTCACACTGTACGGTTCAAATAAGCGCGTGAATACGTATGCTCTTTTAGATAAAGGGTCTTCGATTACGATGATGGACGATTCACTAGTACAGGAGCTTGGGCTCAAATGTCAGCAACGTCAAGTGGAGATTCCGGGGTTCGGGGGAAAAGCGGCAAAGGAAAAGGTAGCGGTCGCAAACCTTTTTATCAGTGGTCTGAGTATGAAGAAGCGTCACATGCTTCGCAACGTTCATGGTGTAGCCAACTTAAATTTACCGGTGCAAAGCCTCAGCCAGGGGGATATCTGCAATGCCGTCAGATATGAAAATAAATTACCAGTACAGCCATGTGAAAATGTATCGCCTAAAGTTTTAATCGGTCTAGACCACTGCCACCTTGGGTTACCAACTAACCCGATATTAGCCAATCGCCATGGGCCGTTCGCCACCAAGAATGATAGAATACAAGATTGCGCCGATCAGAGAGGATTTTTGAGAATAACTTTTGTGTGACGTCACACTGGTGCAATTGCGAGAGAGAAATGCCAAAACGTGAGCAAGAATGGAAGAAGAAGCAAAAATATTGCAGGGAAAACGTAAACAATTTGCACCAGTGCACATTAGGTCAAATGATTACTTTTTCTGTGCGAAATTAATAGCAGCTAAAATATAGCATTCTTTTAATATAAAAGGATGGAAACCGTTAAAAAAGTGTAAAGCCAGTAAACAAAATGACTTGGCTTTCGTAAAACAGACTTTTTTATGTTCAAATGATGAGTATATGTGTTAAGTAGCTCTCGAAAACATTATCCAAATACTCAACCCGGAGGGGGTTAAGCTACATAAATAAAACAAGTATGGTCATATGTACATAAATGGTTTCATCTAGGGATTAAAAAAATATATATTATCGAAGTCCCTTAATAAAAAAAAAAA
>NW_016157623.1:203900-210034 GCF_001687245.7 Rhagoletis zephyria | reverse complement strand
CGATTACGATGATGGACGATTCACTAGTACAGGAGCTTGGGCTCAAATGTCAGCAACGTCAAGTGGAGATTCAGTGGTTCGGGGGAAAAGCGGCAAAGGAAAAGGTAGCGGTCGCAAACCTTTTTATCAGTGGTCTGGGTATGAAGAAGCGTCACATGCTTCGCAACGTTCATGGTGTAGCCAACTTAAATTTACCGGTGCAAAGCCTCAGCCAGGGGGATATCTGCAATGCCGTCAGATATGAAAATAAATTACCAGTACAGCCATATGAAAATGTATCGCCTAAAGTTTTAATCGGTCTAGACCACTGCCACCTTGGGTTACCAACTAAACCGATATTAGCCAATCGCGATGGGCCGTTCGCCACGATAACCGAGTTGGGTGTTTGTGTTTTTGGGCCATCAAGCCGCTTGCCGTTAAGGAAGCCCTCCTGTCTTCACGTCAACACTTCAGAGCATCAGATGCATGACCTAATAAAGGACTACTTCACCGTGGAGTCCTTTGGTGTGCGAGCTGCGCCGCCCATTGAGAGTGTAGCCGACATACGTGCTAAGAAGCTGCTCGATTTAACTACAGTGAAGGTGAATGGGCGATTTCAAACCGGGCTACTGTGGAAGACCGACAACATCGAGCTACCGGAGAGCTACTCCATGGCTTTGAAACCTCTTGTGGGCATCGTAAGAAAAATCGCACGTAATAAGGAGTTTGGTAAAGCATACCNCTACCGGAGAGCTACTCCATGGCTTTGAAACGTCTTGTGGGCATCGAAAGAAAAATCGCACGTAATAAGGAGTTTGGTAAAGCATACCGTGAAATCATCAACAATTATGTCAGTAAAGGGTATGCGCGTAAGCTGCAATCATCCGAGGTAGCTAAAGTGGGTTCTAGAACATGGTATCTTCCACATTTTGCCGTGATAAATCCGCATAAGCCAGGAAAGTTGAGGCTCGTGTTTGACGCTGCAGCAACTTCACACGGAGGTCGCTGAATTCTCAGCTACTGAAGGGGCCACAGCAATATCGTCCATTGGTGTCCGTGTTATTCAGTTTCCGAGAAGGCGCCGTAGCCGTTTGTGCTGACATACAGGAGATGTTCCACCAAGTTGTCATCCGTCCTGAAGATAGATGTGCCCAGAGGTTTTTGTGGCGCAACGGTGATATCCAGCAGACTCCTGACGTGTATGAAATGACGGCGATGATGTTTGGTGCAGCATGTTCTCCTTGTTCAGCACATTATGTGAAGGTGAAAAATGCGATGGAACACAGCAACCACGATCCACGAGCTATCCAAGCCATAACTGACTATCACTATGAGGATGATTACGTTGATAGTTTCCGTTCCGCCTCCAGAGCTATGGAGATATCCAAACAGGTTCGCGACATTCACAAAGACGCTGGTTTCCAGCTTCGGAAGTTTAGGTCGAACTCCTTGGAGGTCGCGACTGCATTGGGTGGTGAAAACACAGCGTTGTCTATTATGTCGAATGCCATGGAATCTGGAAAAGTTTTAGGAATGTTGTGGCAGCCGTCAAGCGACCACTTCACGTACCGTCTGGAGTTCCATGGAGTCGATTCATCAGTCATTAGTGGCGATTTAGTGCCCACAAAAAGAATGCTACTGAGTATCGTTATGTCCATCTTCGATCCGTTGGGATTCCTGTGCCACCTCACCATCACAGCCAAATTGGTTATGCGCGAGATCTGGAAGCGAGATTTAGGCTGGGACGAGCCGTTTCTAATGAAATCAACGACATGTGGAATAATTTTCGAATGCAGTTGCTAAACGTTGCAGAGTGTAAAGTGCCGCGTCACTATTTCAAGCTGGGTGAGCCAAAAAATCTACAATTGCATATTTTTGTCGATGCCAGTGAAGACGCATTCGGAGCTGTAGCATTCTGGAGGGCAGAGAACCCAGACAACGCGTTGCAAGTGTGTATTGTTTATGCCAGAACAAGAAGCGCACCACTCAAGACACTAACCATTCCCAGATTGGAGTTGCAAGCTGCCGTGCTAGGGTCCCGTATGATGACGACTATAATAGAAGAGCACACAATGTCTATCGACCGATGCGTCCTTTGGAGCGACTCGAGAAGGGTTCTCAAGTGGATAGCCAGTGAACATCGTCGCTTTAAGCCCTTCGTAGCCCATAGGATTGCCGAAATCCTGAGCGTGTCCACGCAGTCTGATTGGAGATGGGTGCCAACAAAAGAAAATGTGGCTGACGAAGCAACACGGGTGAAAAGGGGCGTTAACCTCAACCCATCCTCACGCTGGTTCACGGGTCCAGCATTTTTATGTCAGCCGGAACACATATGGTCAACAGACGATACACCTGCTGCGAACATTGAGGAAAACAAAGAGCTTCGACCGAAGTATGCTTTATTAATTGCTCAGAGCAGCATATTTGAATTTGAGAGGTTTTCATCGTTTCTTAAACTAAAGAGGGTTGTTGCCTGGTTCCTTCGTTACATCCACTACAGCAAATCAAGACCGAGCCAGCCTGACACTTCGTCAAAATATGGGTTAATGACCCNCAGAGCAGCATATTTGAATTTGAGAGGTTTTCATCGTTTCTTAAACTAAAGAGGGTTGTTGCCTGGTTCCTTCGTTACATCCACTACAGCAAATCAAGACCGAGCCAGCCTGACACTTCGTCAAAATATGGGTTAATGACCCCCGAACTTGATGCCGCCGAACGTTTAATATGTCGCCATTCGCAACGAGAAACATTCGTGAATGAGGTCATTCGATTGGAGAAGGGGCTCAGCATGCCGAGTGAAAGTCCACTCTACAAACTTTCGCCGTGGATAGATAACGAGGGACTTTTTGGGGTACACGGGCGATTGGATGCTGTCAGTTGGCTAGCTTATGACACGAAGAATCCTATTATTTTGCCGTCTCACCACGTCGTATCGAGGCTCATAGTCGCGCAAGAGCACAAGCGAATGATGCACCAAAATACAGAGGCGACTATTTGCATGATTCGTCAGAGGTACTGGATCCCAAACTTGAGGAAGGTCGCTCGTGGGGTCATCGCCAATTGCAATACATGCAAACTAAAGAAGGCAAAGCCAGTTACACCAATGATGGGGCTACTTCCAGAAGATCGCGTTACGCCATACATGAGGCCATTCACATACACTGGATTAGACTATTTTGGCCCTGTGAATGTGACGGTTGGCCGAAGAACTGAGAAGCGATGGGTGGCATGGTTTACGTGTTTGACAGTACGAGCTATTCATCTCGAGGTAGCTTATGACCTGTCAACGGACTCATGCATATTGGCGATACGGAACTTTATGAACCGAAGAGGGGTGCCAAGAAGAATCAGATCGGATAATGTCAAGAATTTCATTGGCATATCTGGCGAGGTTAGGCGTTTTTCAGATGTGTTCGACTGTCGCGCGTTGCAGGGTGAGTTGACATCGAAAGGCGTCGAATGGGTCTTCAATTGCCCCGAAAATCCTTCTGAAGGCGGCGCTTGGGAGCGTATGGTACAGTGTGTAAAAAAGGTCCTGTGCCATACTATGAAAGAGGTGAGTCCCAAAGAGCACACGTTTAATAGTCTGCTGGTGGAGGCCGAAAACGTAGTAAATTCACGTCCGCTCACACATTTGCCGGTAACAGCAGAGCAAGAGGAACGTCTGACGCCAAACCACTTCCTACTGGGTAGCGCAAATACCGCGCAAACACCAAGTTGCGATGAACGCGATCAGAAGCTGTGTTCCCTACGTAAGCAGTGGCGAGTAGCTAGGCAGATGCGAGATCGCTTCTGGAAGAGGTGGGTAGAAGAATACTTACCAACGCTAACTCGTCGTACGAAGTGGTGTTCGCCAACGAAGCCGCTGCAAGAAGGAGACCTCGTTTTCATTTGTGACATGAAAATTCCTAGATAGGAGTGGCGTCGAGGACGAGTAGAAAGAGTGTATCCTGGAAAGGATGGTCAAGTTCGTCGAGCAGACGTGTTAACCTCGTCCGGAACGGTCCAGTGCCCTGCGTCCAAACTGGCCAAACTGGATGTAGTCTGTGGTGAATCGGGGTCGATTCACGGGGCGGGTATGTGATAAATTAGTATGATTTTTATTGTCTTAAGTGTGTTCAATCATTTGTTATTTTTACTCAGTCAGTCCTTTGTAATAGTCATTCAGTCTGTCGTTTGTAATAGTCATTCAGTCGGTCTTGAAATAGCTTAAGTTTTGGATTTGCTAAATAAATTTACAACCCTGTGTTCTACTTTCGCTTTGCTCTGTTTCGCGATCCCGCTAATTGAATTGCCATATAAATTCGGGCAACGGCACAAATTTTCATCCATCACGCGAGCAAACCGAGGGTAGAATACGGGAAAATAAACTTGCGCAAGTGCGCATGTTAAACCAAAATCTCGGTGTCGTGATATGCACTCATATATTTTTAAGAACTTTTTGACAATTTTCACGAAAAAAATAATTGTTAACACAATGTTCAGTACCCTTTTGCTTGTTTTAGTTCCTGGATGCGATTTGGCATACCTTATTTGTATATCTGTAAAAATTCTGGAGGTATATCCTCCTATATATCCTTAGTTTGCTTTCACAGCTCATGTACTCGATTTTACGGACTTTGATACTTATTAAGCTGTGATTTTAGTTGATTTCGCAAATTCTCGATGAAATTCATGTCCGCGGATTGTGGAGGTCATTTCAAATTAGCAAATTGTTGCTTTTGTATACAGGGTTTGCGAACATGTGCAGTGTGTTTTGGTTGATTTTGCATTTTTTCGACTACATCTTGCAAATTTTGTTGAGATATGAACAGATAGTGTTCCTTACGCATAATGCGTATCTACGGACCAACAACATTTTTTAAATACAACCCCAAACAATTATTGACCGACCACTGTGATTCACAGTTTGCCATACATGATGCGCATGGGCTTAATTTGGGTCTTGGATCCAATACCATGCCCGGCCATCTGATTGAAAGCGACTAATTTAGTCTTGTCAGACCAAATAACCTTCAATTGAAACTTAAAAATATGTTTTTTATTGCATTCTGAGCGGTCTAACGTATCCCAATAGGCAACGGTCCGGTTTGCGTGGGACGCAGCAAAATGCTGCCACGCTCGCACATGTATTTTGATCAAATTAGCTTTTTCTTCTTCATGATGCCTTTGCGCTCAATTTGGAAATTCTTCGCCTCGCTGTCTACTGATTTCCATTAAAGTTTAATACCTTAAGCGCTTCTGTAATAGTGGCTACATTGCTACTTGCTGCTAAGTTCACAAGATATCGGACCGTAATATTTTTTGACAGACTTCCTTTGTCCTTGGGAACGCTTCAGCCATGTTTTTTTTCAGTCTTAACATTTTCAAATAGGAAATTCCACAATTTTTTGCCACTTTTCGTTCGGTTCCGCTTTTCCGCAGTAAATCNAAAAAAAAATTATTAAAGATCAACACGATTTTTAGCAACTTAAAACTTGCAATGTGTTATAGTAGAATTTAATAAGATATAAAACTGCATACCAAAAATTATTCTTGAAATTAAAATGCATGGAATCGGTATGAAAAGTTTGTGTAATTTTTATAATTTTTGTACAACGTCTGAAATTTGGATTTATATGGTATTTGTTAGATAAGGAGCTATACTTTTTTATAAAAATAATGAACCTTAAAAAATTTATAAATTGTTTGCGGTTGAGTACGGACGTATTCTTTATTCGCTTCATAAAAAATCGTATTTATCGTGTAACTAAATATATTTAACCATCAAAATACACATTAAACTATTATTCGAGTTTTGTGTCGTCGCGAACTGCTCTCAGCAGTATAAAAAATCAAAGCGTGATCGCGAAAAATACCTAAATAAATAATAAGACATTGTGTGTATCAAAATAAATAAATTATTGTTTACATACAAAATAAGAACGGTAGTTAAGTGAGAGATAAGTGCCCAAGGCGCTCCCCTACAAGAGCGTAGGCACTCAATCCAAAGCGCAAACAAAAGAAATGCATATTTGACAATTACTGCATGCAGCCCAAAAACCAAAAACAACAACAACAACGCTCTTATACTGCTAGCACACCATCACAAACACCAGATGCAGCCAAGCAAAGAGCACCATCTTGCTCTCCAGCAGTGATCAATACGGACAACA
>NW_016157623.1:189434-200254 GCF_001687245.7 Rhagoletis zephyria | reverse complement strand
CCGAAATTACTCCCGACAATCTCGAAATACACCCGAAAGTTCCAAAAATCTTAAATAAGTCCCAAAAATCTGGAAATAGTCTCGAAAGTCCCAAAAATACCCAAATTACTCACTTTAATCCCGAAATAGTCCCGAGGGTCCCAAAATTCCTAAATAAGTCCCAAAAATCTCGCAATGGTCCCGAAAGTTCCACAAATGGAGAAATGGTCCCGAAAGTTCCAAAAATACCGAAATAGATCCCAAAAATCTCGAAATACTCCTGAAAATCCCGAGAAGGTCGCGAAAGTTCCAAAAATCCAAAATTAGCCCCAAAAAATCGATTTACTCCCGAAAACAGATCCAAGAAGCCCGAACTAGTCCCGAAAATCCCAAAAATCCTAAATACGTCCCAAAAATCCCGAATTAGTTCCCAAAGTCCCAAAATTCCTAAATAATTCCCAAAAATCTCGCAATGGTCCCGAAAGTCCCACAAATGGAGAAATAGTCCCGATAGTCCCAAAAATCCGGAATAGGTCCCAAAAGTCCCGAATTAGTTCTCAAAATCCCAAAAATCCTAAATTAATACCAAGATTGAAAAAAGTCCCAAAAATCCGAAATGAGTTCAAAAAATCCCGAAATACTCCTGAAAACCCTGAAATGGTCTTGAAAGTCTCAAAAATCCAAAAAAGGCCCAAAAAATCGATATGCTCCCGAAAGCCCCAAAAATTCCAAAATTAATCCCAAAAATACCGAAATCTGTTCCGACAATTACGAAATAGTCCCGAAAGTCCCAAAAATCCTTAAATAGTTTGGAAAGTCCCATAGTTCCTAAATTAATCCCAAAAATCCCAAAAGTCCCAAAAATCCAAAACAAAGTCCCAATAGTCCCAAAAATCTGGAAATACACTCGAAAATCTGAAATTATTCCCGAGAAACCCGAAATAGTCCCGAAAGTCCCAAAAATCTGGAAATAGACCCGGAAGTCCCAAAAATACCGAAATTACTCCCGACAATCCCTAAATAGTATCGAAAGTCCCAAAAATTCAAGTCCCAAAGATTCCGAGAATCCCAAAATCTGAAACAAAGTTTCCGGGAATACCTAAAGAATTACGAAATAGCTTCGAAAATCCCGAAATATTCCCGAAAACCCCGAAATAGTCTCGAAAATTCTGATTTAGTCTGAAGAATCTCTAAAATCCCGAAATAGATCCCAAATTAAGGTGTGGTGAGTTGATTTGAGGAGAGGTGAAGTGAGTTGTGGTAAAGTAAGTTGAGGTGAGTGTAAGGTGAGGTGTCAATTCTCTAAATTTCTCCTAAACTATACAGTATTTAGTTTGAAAGTATTTAGCCATCGACTAAATACCTTGGTACTTTAGTGAAAGTATTTTGCATCCCCAAGGTACCTGAGTACTTTGGACCAGAGTATTTAGCGCCTGCTAAATACTTTCGTTTTTTGTACTTTGGTATCTAGCAGCTCCTAAATACTCAAGTTTTTCTTACTTTAATATCTAATAGCTCCTAAATACCTAAATACTTTTTACTTGAGTATTTAGCACCTCCTAAATACCTAAGTAAATAGTACTTGGGTATTTAGCAGCTCCTAAATACCTAAGTAAATAGTACTTTGGTATTTACAACAACACAAAATACCTAAATACTTTTGTACTTAGTACTTAATACTTAGTAAATACAATTTTGCCCATCACTGATCACTACATATTAATAAAGCGAAAGCGCACACCCGAAAAAAATGGAAAACTAAGTCCAAAAAATAAAATTTTGAACGTAGTCCCTTCAGGTACATCTACATCGGCGGAGAGTAATCGTTTTAGTATTCCCGCTGATATGAATAATGAACCAACATATAGTTAAAAATACAAGCCTCCACCTATTTATCTACGAGAACAAAGTTCTAATGCTCTGGTAGATACTCTCCTGAAACTAGTAGGGACAAATAATTTTCATGTAGTTCCTATTAAAAAGGGTTATATACACAAAGTGAAAATTCAGGCTCAAAACGAAGATATTTTTCGCAAAATTACCAATGAGTTTGATAAGTGTAAAAATTGTATTACACCTATCAACTTAAAAGTAGTCGAGGACTAGAAGTTGTCATAAAAGGCATCGAGTCCAGCGTGACCTCACAAGAGATAGAAAATGCCCTTACGGAAGAAGGTTTTAAGGTGCGCAATGTTTTCAACATCAAAAATAAAGAAAACATCCCTCAACCGATGTTCGAAATAGAGCTAGAACCTGACTTTCATAACCTGGAGAAAGGGGAAGTGCATCATATATATCAATTGCGATATCTTCTACACCGTAAAATCTCCGTAGAAAAACCCCCATAAGCGTAGACGCCTGTCATAACTGCCAGGAATTTGGTCACACACGTCGCTACTTCACCTTACCTGGTGTCTGTGTTATCTGTGGGGATTTACACACTTCCAAAGAATGTGTGAAACCAAAAATGGACCAGGAATCTGCGAAACTGCGGTGGAAAGCACACTGCTAATTATAGAGGTTGTCCAGTTTATATCTCAATGAAAGATAAAACAATTCCCAAAAATATTCCTATTAGGCATAACCCCATACCATAATAATTTTACATCTTATGCACAAATGCTGAAAAATACTCCTCCGACACAACCTCTTATTGGTCAGAATAGTAGTAACCTAGAAGCTACTATAAATAACTTTATGAAAGTTATGCAGGAGCAAATGATAGCAATGCAGAGCATGGTACAAGATTTAATTAAAAATTAAAATCAATTACTTCAAGCCATTTTAGCTAAACCAGGAATAATCTCAAAATTTGTTTTTGGGATGCGAACGGGATAACCCAGCATAAAAACGAACTAGAAATTTTCCTAGAGCGCTTTCATATAGACGTTTTACTTGTATCTGAAGCCCACCTTACGCAATTTAATAACATTCAAATTAATGGGTACACATTCTATGATACTAAGCATCCACAAGGGAAAGCCAGAGGTGGAACAGCCATTCTCATTCGTAACAGCATAAAGCACTATGAATTAGAACCGCTAAGTGACGAGTTCATTCATAATACTGCAATACACATTGATGACAATTTGGGTGGCCTTACTGTATCTGCTATATACTGGTTAAAATACAAAATGTATGTCAATTCGCACATAGACCCGCAAATTCTTATTCGGACCAAGAATGATATTCACAGGGCGGCTGAAAGGGCGGTTAAGGCCGCAGAAATTGCAACACCAAATCCTATTAAACATCGCAGTTCTTACCGCCTTGGCCTGCACACCCCAAACATTCTTAACTTAATAAGTAAAAAGCGCAAATTAAGAAGAGAATGGCAAAGAGTTCGCTCTCCTAAGCTTAAACAGGAGCTGATTGAGTGTACAAAGGAATTACGTATTTTGTTGCAGGCGGAAAAAGAAAGAAGCGCAGTCGATTCTCTAGTTCTTGCCTGCCTCGAAACATACTAACTACTCCCTTTGGCGTACACTGAAGCATGCGAAGAGGCCCGTTCTTCGAGGAGCACCATTATGTACTCAGAACGGAAGCTGGGCGACGAATGATGAGGGTAAAGCAAACGCTTTCGCCTGTCATCTTTCACAAGTCTTTAGACCCAATGAAGGCGCTCATCCTTCCAATATTTCAATACCCCCCAGTAGCCTTACCACAAATCCGCTTCGGTTTAAAAGGAAAGATTTAATTAACACCATTGTTCATGCAATTCAGAAGAATAAAGCGCCTGGTTACGATAGGATTACAGGTGAAATGATAAAGTAGCTTCCACTAACTGGCATACGTTTTTTATTACATATTTTTAATAACATGCTTAAGTTGGGGCACTTCCCCACAACTTTCAGAAATAATTATGGTGCCAAAGCCAGGCAAAGATCCGACGGTAGTAAATTCATATCGGCCCATTAGTTTGATTTATGTATTTTCCAAAATATTTGAAAAACTATTGAAAAAAATACAACCTTCTCTAACAAGTAACCAAATAATACCACGACATCAGTTTGGTTTTCGTAAAAAACATGGAACTGTAGAACAAGTTCATAGAATTGTTTCTGGTTTTAGAAAAGCCTTCGAAGGGAAGCAATACTGCACCGGTGTATTTTTGGGCATCTCTCAAGCTTTTGACAAAAGCCCTGTTCGCGTACGCACTATCCAGTAATTCTAGTACTAATTTTACTGGATGTCGTTTTCGTACGCAAAAACTTGCAAGAAACTAGCAAAAGAGAGAAATTGAGAGAGCAAAAATGACAGCTAAACTTGTAAGTTTTACTGGATTTTTACTGGATAAATTTTTACTAGCAACTATTTGCTAGTAAGAAAAACAGCTCTTGGTCTGAAAAAACGTCATTTCCTACCCAAAAACGTCTTTTTCAATTGAACATACAAAAAATTGTTCTTATTAAACTTCTATTGTATATAAAANAAAAACGTCTTTTTCAATTGAATGTACAAAAAATTGTTCTTATTAAACTTTTATTGTATACAAAGGTACATATCGAGCCCTAACCGCCAAAATAACGTAAGCGAAATTTTTTTCTAAATTTTCTTTTTGATGCAGAAATATTCCTAGAGCATTTAGATGCATTTCTGCGTCAAAAAGAAAATTTTGCCGCTTACGTTATTTTGGCGGTTAGGGCTCGATATGTACGTAATGTATATTAAAATGTCATTTCGACAGAGCACATTTAAAATTCATTGTAAACTTGTCGTTAATATAAAAATCATTTTATACATACACTTGATTAAGTCATCGATAGNGGTTAGGGCTCGATATGTACGTAATGTATATTAAAATGCCATTTCGACAAAGCACATTTAAAATTCATTGTAAACTGGTCGTTAATATAAAAATCATTTTATACATACACTTGTGATCAGCTGATTAAGCCATCGATAGTTTGATCGATTTCGGCTGTTACTCTTTTGTTTATTTAAAGTTTATTATTTTTCCATAAAAGCCAGGCTCAATAACAAACAGAATATAAATCCACAAAAATTGTGCAAAAATTATAAACAATCTGCAAATTTTCAGCTAGATTTTCAACTTTTTATTCAGAGTTTTTAGAATTTTTGTTGAGTATGCAGTTTTATAGCCCAANAGCCTTACCACAAATCCGCTTCGGTTTAAAAGGAAAGATTTAATTAACACCATTGTTCATGCAATTCAGAAGAATAAAGCGCCTGGTTACGATAGGATTACAGGTGAAATGATAAAGTAGCTTCCACTAACTGGCANCACTTTCCTGGTGACAAAAGGTCCATTCAGTATCAAAAAATTGTTACGAATTGTTACTAGTACTTGCAAGTTTTTACTGGAAATGCATTCAATAACCCAAAATATTTGCAAGAGAGACCGAATTCGAGAGCGTAACAACCCGAGAGAGCTGCAAATTCTTGCAAGTAAAAAATTTACTAACAGGAATTTGCAGGAGTCAAAAAGTAAGATTATGTTTCAAATTCAAATGTAAACAAANCGAGAGAGCTGCAAATTCTTGCAAGTAAAAATTTTACTAGCAGGAATTTGCAGGAGTCAAAAAGTAAGATTATGTTTCAAATTCAAATGTAAACAAACTGTTTAAGAGGATGATTTGATGAAACATAATTAGTGAAATGAAAATATGGATAAAAATTTAAATCTATTGTATATTTTTTTATTTTTATGACGATGGGAACTATTCCCAATTAAAAAGAAAATTGCGCGCCAAAATTTAACCGTCAGAAAGTGACAAAATNTAAAAAACGTAATTTTTTACACAAAAAACGTCCAAACGTCAACAGGGTACAAAAAACGTCCAAATGAAGTTAAAAACGTCAACCTGGCAACGCTGGCACCGTGTTACATAAAAAATACTAATGTCCAAAAAGATCTTAATGTAAATACGGTGCATGAGGATGTTAATTATTCGGCTTTTTCCGATCCCGGGATTTTCGAGATGGCGTTGTCACAGTCCCGGGATCCCGGGATTGGTTCCGGGATTTAGATATTCATTACTTTTCAACAACTTGAATCGAAAAAATTGCTTCTATATTGTTTGAAAAGCTCTCCTACCATGAAGTAAATAATAAATAAATGGGTTTGAAACCTACTTTTTTATTTAAAGGGGCGTTTTTATTTTTTCTCTCTGACCGCAGGATTTATTTTGTAGGACTTTGTAATTTCAGAGATATGATTAATTCCAAAAATTATTAAGCAAATTCAGCGCAATATAGAATAAAAATACGGGTACCAAATGCAAGAGGAAATTTCTTTAGAAGTTAAAATAATTAAAATTATTTGGATTCACAAGGACGAATAGGTAATTTTTAAGCTGACAAAGTTTGAAGAACGAGATTCGAGGATGTTATCGAGTTTATATAAGCTCTTAACATATAATTTTTTCAAAAACAAATATTGCAAAATTTCAAGGATAAAATTTTAAAACGACATTTTCACTATTTACCAGCCCTTCTATACCAGAAACCTGTGATAGGACTTAAAAAAAATTCTGTGCGGTAGAATCTGGAAAAAAATGTGATAGATTTCAAAAAAATGTGGTAGATCTCAGGTTTTGGATCAAACATTGTACAAAAATTAAAGAAATTTTGTAAGGTTTCACCTAAATTGCAAACTTTTTAATTAAACTCTAAAAAATAATTAATTTTAGTATAACAAAGTGCAAGATTGAAGTTGCTAAAAATTGCATTGAGTTTTGGCAATTTTTTTTATTGATAGTATAAAGCGGTTCCTTCCATATCAAGATATTTTTGGAATATAAATTTTTTTGCGATAACAAAATTGATAAATATCGCTAACAAAGTCGATAAATATCGATAACAAAATAGATAAGAATCGATAATTATCGATAACAAAATCGATGAATACCGACAACAAAATCGGTAAATATCGATAAATATCGATAACAAAACCTATAAAAATATCGATTATTTTATCGATAAGTCTCTAGAATCCCGAAAATCTCTAAAATCCTAAACCTATAAAAATATCGATTATTTTATCGATAAGTCTCTAGAATCCCGAAAATCTCTAAAATCCAACCGCTGGCCCTGCTAACGCTGTGCCTACGTATGCCGCTGCTGCGGCTTTGGCGAACAATGCTAGGTTGAGCAACGCACAAGCGAAAAACGCAACTAACAATGCGCAAGCAAATAATGCACAGTGGTCCGCTATGGATAAAAAGCGTACTCATAAGAGACATAGGCGCTGTGTATTTGGGTCAAATGAGAACTCGGAGCTGGGAGTTGTTGTTCGCCGCAAATGGCTGCACTTATCATCGTTTTTGCCTACTGTAAGGACTGATGACATCTTTGGCTATGTGGCTAAATATGCAGCTATCGATAAGAAGACAATTGTATGCTATAAACTGGTCAAAAAGGATTCTGATTTGGAAACTATTAAGCACATTAATTTCAAGCTTGGAGTTTCAGAATCTGACTACTCAAAAATTCTGTCATCGGATATTTGGCCCTCCAACGTTGCTGTCCGGCCTTTTGATTTTTTTCAAAAAGATGCCCAGCCGCAGCCTAAGAAGTAAAAAGTCATTCCACCTCTGGTGATCGGAAAATAAGTATCTATCACCAAAATACTTCGGGACTCAGGACAAAATCCGAATCTGTCTACATTCTCAGCTCACAATTGGATTATGGCTGCTTCGTTCTGACAGAAACCTGGCTGAATGCTAACTTTTTCGATGCGGAGTTCTTTAATCCAGCTCTCTTTGACGTTTTTCGCAAAGACAGAGATTTTGCTAAAACTGGTGTTAGTAGGGGTGGTGGTGTACTGATAGCTGCGCGCAGATATCTTCGAGCTTCTTTTTATCCGCTGCTAGATGCCAACTCCCTGTTGGATCAGCTTTGTGTAAAATTACATGGCCCCTGTGGTGTGCTGTACATTTGTGTGTCCTACATTCCGCCGGGCAGCTGTGATGTCATATACAAGGCACTTGTTGACAATATACTGGCACTCCACGAGAAAATTGGAAACAGCCAACTTTGTGTTTTAGGTGACTTTAATTTATGTAATATTTCCTGGAGCTTTATTGATAACAATATTTTCCTCACCCCATCAAATGTTACTACTTTATCTGAATCATATTTAATTGATAATTTATTATGTATTGAATTATATCAAATCAATGGTTTTTTTAATGAGTTAAACCGAATTTTAGATTTAATATTTATTAGCTCTAATATAAATTTCAAGCTCTCTCATGCGAAGGGGAATATGTAGCTGAAAAAAATGATGGACATAAAAGTAAAGACAAAGAGGAGGATGAGGATACCGATAAAAGCAAAGATGAAGAAAGGGGAAGAAAGATTAAAATAGAGGTAATTAAAGAGGAAAGGATATAGAGAGAGACACAGAGACTCAATCTGGGAACTATTTTGGAATTTTAGAGATTTTCGGGATTCTAGAGACTTATCGATAAAATAATCGATATTTTTATAGGTTTAGGATTTTAGAGATTTTCGGGATTCTAGAGACTTATCGATAAAATAATCGATATTTTTATAGGTTTTGTTATCGATATTTATCGATATTTACCGATTTTGTTGTCGGTATTCATCGATTTTGTTATCGATAATTATCGATTCTTATCTATTTTGTTATCGATATTTATCGACTTTGTTAGCGATATTTATCAATTTTGTTATCGCAAAAAAATTTATATTCCAAAAATATCTTGATATGGAAGGAACCGCTTTATACTATCAATAAAAAAAATTGCCAAAACTCAATGCAATTTTTAGCAACTTCAATCTTGCACTTTGTTATACTAAAATTAATTATTTTTTAGAGTTTAATTAAAAAGTTTGCAATTTAGGTGAAACCTTACAAAATTTCTTTAATTTTTGTACAATGTTTGATCCAAAACCTGAGATCTACCACATTTTTTTGAAATCTATCACATTTTTTTCCAGATTCTACCGCACAGAATTTTTTTTAAGTCCTATCACAGGTTTCTGGTATAGAAGGGCTGGTAAATAGTGAAAATGTCGTTTTAAAATTTTATCCTTGAAATTTTGCAATATTTGTTTTTGAAAAAATTATATGTTAAGAGCTTATATAAACTCGATAACATCCTCGAATCTCGTTCTTCAAACTTTGTCAGCTTAAAAATTACCTATTCGTCCTTGTGAATCCAAATAATTTTAATTATTTTAACTTCTAAAGAAATTTCCTCTTGCATTTGGTACCCGTATTTTTATTCTATATTGCGCTGAATTTGCTTAATAATTTTTGGAATTAATCATATCTCTGAAATTACAAAGTCCTACAAAATAAATCCTGCGGTCAGAGAGAAAAAATAAAAACGCCCCTTTAAATAAAAAAGTAGGTTTCAAACCCATTTATTTATTATTTACTTCATGGTAGGAGAGCTTTTCAAACAATATAGAAGCAATTTTTTCGATTCAAGTTGTTGAAAAGTAATGAATATCTAAATCCCGGAACCAATCCCGGGATCCCGGGACTGTGACAACGCCATCTCGAAAATCCCGGGATCGGAAAAAGCCGAATAATTAACATCCTCATGCACCGTATTTACATTAAGATCTTTTTGGACATTAGTATTTTTTATGTAACACGGTGCCAGCGTTGCCAGGTTGACGTTTTTAACTTCATTTGGACGTTTTTTGTACCCTGTTGACGTTTGGACGTTTTTTGTGTAAAAAATTACGTTTTTTAACTTCCCAGTAATTTTTCTTTGTTACTAAATCTTATAAGTAGAACTGATTTTGAATTATTTTCTTAATAAATCTTTACAATCTTTGTGTTTTGCTTCAGCTGCTTCAAAAGATTTTTTCTGGATTCTTGGACTAAGGATCCCGTGTTCAAAGGCTGGTTGTGTAAACACTTGAGGTTACGAGGCTTGCTGTAATGTTTGCAATTGCACATTAAAAGCCAATTCAGGAAGAGCCGATCTATTGCAGCAGGCACGCTCGCAAAAACATCAAAAAAGCTGTGCAGCATAAAACGTCAGAAAAAAGTAGGCGACTTTTTTAAGACTTCATTGAAAATGTAATGAACACAAAAAAGACTGAAATATTAGGTCCATTCAATAACTTTTCCAGTAAGTACTTGCAGCGCGAGCGTAAAAGAAAAATCGAGAGTAAAATTTAGAGCAAGATAAAATTTTCAGAAAAAGTTATTGAACGCAAAACTAGTAAAAACTTGCAACTTAAACCATTTTGTCACTTTCTGACGGTTAAATTTTGGCGCGCAATTTTCTTTTTAATTGGGAATAGTTCCCATCGTCATAAAAATAAAAAAATATACAATAGATTTAAATTTTTATCCATATTTTCATTTCACTAATTATGTTTCATCAAATCATCCTCTTAAACAGTTTGTTTACATTTGAATTTGAAACATAATCTTACTTTTTGACTCCTGCAAATTCCTGTTAGTAAATTTTTTACTTGCAAGAATTTGCAGCTCTCTCGGGTTGTTACGCTCTCGAATTCGCTCCCTCTTGCAAATATTTTGGGTTATTGAATGCATTCCCAGTAAAAACTTGCAAGTGCTAGCAACAATTCGTAACAATTTTTTGATATTGAATGGACCTATTGCTATGCTCCTTCTTAGCAGAACGTAATTTAGCATTTTCGACAACCGAGCCCCTAACCAAATGTCTACAAAAAAAAAATTATTAAAAATCAACGCGATTATTTATCCCCTTTAAACTTGCACATTATTGCCCTGAAATTTATTGGGCTATAAAACTGCATACTCAACAAAAATTCTAAAAACTCTGAATAAAAAGTTGAAAATCTAGCTGAAAATTTGCAGATTGTTTATAATTTTTGCACAATTTTTGTGGATTTATATTCTG
>NW_016157623.1:181667-189409 GCF_001687245.7 Rhagoletis zephyria | reverse complement strand
TGTTAGTAGGGGTGGTGGTGTACTGATAGCTGCGCGCAGATATCTTCGAGCTTCTTTTTATCCGCTGCTAGATGCCAACTCCCTGTTGGATCAGCTTTGTGTAAAATTACATGGCCCCTGTGGTGTGCTGTACATTTGTGTGTCCTACATTCCGCCGGGCAGCTGTGATGTCATATACAAGGCACTTGTTGACAATATACTGGCACTCCACGAGAAAATTGGAAACAGCCAACTTTGTGTTTTAGGTGACTTTAATTTATGTAATATTTCCTGGAGCTTTATTGATAACAATATTTTCCTCACCCCATCAAATGTTACTACTTTATCTGAATCATATTTAATTGATAATTTATTATGTATTGAATTATATCAAATCAATGGTTTTTTTAATGAGTTAAACCGAATTTTAGATTTAATATTTATTAGCTCTAATATAAATTTCAAGCTCTCTCATGCGAAGGGGAATATGTAGCTGAAAAAAATGATGGACATAAAAGTAAAGACAAAGAGGAGGATGAGGATACCGATAAAAGCAAAGATGAAGAAAGGGGAAGAAAGATTAAAATAGAGGTAATTAAAGAGGAAAGGATATAGAGAGAGACACAGAGACTCAATCTGGGAACTATTTTGGATGAACAGGGAGAAGTACAAGCAGGCGGAAGAGATGAAGCAGAAAAACCGATGTTATTACCAGGAGTAGTTGGCGAGCGAGTAAAAGCAACAGCAGCAGAAAAACCGGTATTACTACTAGGAGTAGTTGAAACACCGGTATTAGTATCAAGAGCGGTATAACCAGTATTTATACCCGGCGCATCAGAAACACAATGCATTTCAGAACTTTTTCGTACTGCCACGGTATTAGAGTCAGCAACAGCATCATTAGATGGCGCAGTGAAAGCGCGCTTTGGCAATTTACCAGGCTGAGCAACAACACTATCACTAGCTTTTGCTTGCGAACGCGTCGTTCTTTTGTTTCCACTAGTAGCAGGAGCCGGCGAAATAGAATTATCATTTGCTGGTTCAATTAATGCGATAAAAATGCTTTTTAATTTTTCCAAATCCGAAATCGCCTTTAAGATTTTATCTTTCAGCCCACAATGGGCCGTACAATTAGTACATAAAGGCATTATTGCGAGATAAATGAAAATAAACACAGAGCGATAGAAAACACGACCGAACTATTCTGCAGTCACAGTTACATTTTACATTGGTTTTCATTTTTGCCTTTATCTTTATGCATCTTTGTTTTTGTTTTTATTTTTACCTTTGCCTTTATCCTTTTCTACATTTATGTACGTAGCCACCTTTACTTTCATTCTTGTATTGGTCTTTTTCTAAGTGTTATTCTTTAACCTTTTATTAGCAAATTTTTGTTAAATTAATACCAGATGCATACACACAAGAAGCACTTGTTTCAGCGCCAACCATTTCCGTTGCATCATTTCCGTTGCATACACACAAGAAGCACATGTTTCAGCTCCAACCATTTCCGTTGCACCATTTCTGTTACATCATTTCTGTTGCACCATTTCCGTTGCACCATTTCCGTGTGCAATTTCCGCTGAATTTGCCAATTTACTCCCAACCAACCAACCGCCGCTAAAGAAGTTTCACTTCAAAAATATTAATCTATATATAAATGTGAATGTCTGTTTGTTTATTACCTTATAACTTTTGAACCACGACACGGAATCGCGCGAAACTTTGCGCACTTATTTGTTTTCACCCCGGAAAGGTTACAGGTATGGTTTTATTTGCAAATATGGTGNACTCCCAACCAACCAACCGCCGCTAAAGAAGTTTCACTTCAAAAATATTAATCTATATATAAATGTGAATGTCTGTTTGTTTATTACCTTATAACTTTTGAACCACGACACGGAATCGCGCGAAACTTTGCGCACTTATTTGTTTTCACCCCGGAAAGGTTACAGGTATGGTTTTATTTGCAAATATGGTGTCAATCAGCTATAACTTCGGAACCATAAGTCACATGAACTTGAAATTTGGTATGCAGACATATCTATGGTAGGTGCTTATATATAAATGACTTTGTAGGAGGGGGCGTGGCATATCTCATAGTCATGGCATTTTTAATAAGCCATAACTTCGGAACCATAAGCCACATAAAATTTAAATTTGGTGCTTATAGTTAGGTATATATATATATATGAATTTGTAAATTGGGGCTTTAATTCCTTTTGATATGCCTTTCGAATTTAAAAGATTTCAGTTTTCAGTTCGCCTAGCTTTTGCAATGACAATAAACAAGAATGCTTTTAAAAGTAAAACCCAAAACTTTATCGAAAATAAAATGTATGATAATTGCACTGGAAAATGCATTTATGTCAATAGATGCTTTGAAGTATTAAAAACTATGCTATGAAATAATATAAGAGTTATTATTCGTATGAAATTAGATAGTTAAAATTTAGATATTACAACATTGGTATTTCTTCTACTATATAATTTGTTGGAGATATTTCAACCTAAATAAAAACACCTGCTGTGCCAAAAAATTATTATTGCATTTCATTCCATAACACCCAAGTTATACAACCTACCATATTCTGCTATCATGGCTATAATAAAATAAGAGCAGAAATAAAATATCACATCTTTACATAAAGTATTTTTTTTCTATATATGTATACTAGCTTTTACCCGCGGGTTTCACCCCGTCTTTATACAAATATGAAAAATAATTTATGTAAAGATGTTGTATTTTATTTCTGCTCTAATTTTACTATAGGAGAATACTGAAGGACAATTGTATAGCTATGTAATGAAATGTAATAATAACTTTTTGGCACAGCAGGTGTTTTTTTGCATTAAAATATCTCCAATAAATAATATATCGTCGCTTAAAGTACCAACCCGCCTATCAACAAAATGCAAAACCGCGTATCAACATAATGTAAAACCGTGTATGTGAGGTTGCCTAAATTATTTTCTAGATAGTAAAAACACTCATATTTCAAAATGGTTCTCTTTTTTTTAAAAGTAATCGCATTTCTGGCAAGTATATTTCAGGACGAATGGATAAGGATTGAGCCAAGAGCTTGTGTTAGCAAATCCAATTTTTGGCAGCAAATGTCAGTTACGCGGTTTTGCAGAATGACGATACGCTGCTTTGTACAGGGTGGCGCCGAATACCCTATATGGTTTAAATGGTTTTTAACTTTTTTTATTATGCGATTATTATAATTTTTATTTTTTTTTTTTTCTAAGAATTTTTTAAATCATTTTTGAATTACCGACGTCAGAGTGAAAAACTAAAAACGCAATTTTAATATATTTGGCCCATGGTTTCCGGAATATTTGATATTTGTGTTTAAAATTTACTATCGCGCGTTATATGTATAATGTATATGTATAATGGCTACACATTTGTTAAAAAATATTAATTATTAAATAAAAAAAGAAATATAGTCAATTCTGTTCACGAAAAGGAGTTTCTATTATTGCCAACAGTGCAAATTACAAATCCCGAAAATCTTGAGATTACTTGCCAAGAATCCCGGGATTCTCGAGACCTTAAAAAGTCCGGGATCCCGGAATTAACATTCCTAATGAGGACATAAGAGGGCTAAGCACCAGTTACTCAGTACGGTGAACCACCCAAATCGGCTAGCGAGAGATCTTAGCCCGAGATATGAAGGAGACTAAAAAGAAAGGATTTTTCCGATATTACCAAATGATAAGCAATATAATATATGTGGATATCCGCAATATATCAATGTCGGCTCTGGAACTCGTCTTTTCAGACCGACCACCAAACACCAGTGTCAGTGCGGTTCGGAAACTGGTCCGTTCCGACCAAACATAGTCTACTGGATTGTAATTACTTAAATATAGAGAAGCGAAGGCGCGGCGTGGAAACTAGTCCTTTCCACCCGCCCAGTGCGGCTCTGGAACTCGTCCTTTCAGACCGCCTGCCCAGCACGATATCCAGCGATCCTGCTGCTCGGAATATTGTCCATTCCGACAACCGCAACAGCTGCAACAACTGCAATAAATATTTATTTATTTTATTTATTATTATTCCAACACAACAACCCACTGGTTATATTTCAGCGTTAGATGCAATAGGTACAAATTTCATATATAAATTACACTAAATACAATTTAATCTTAATCGTTACAATTCACTGCATATTAACTATTTATATTAGAGAAAGAGAGAGATAGAAGAGATGAAAAAATAAATAAAAAATAAAAGAGAGAAAAAGAATCGGCTGACAGAGGGCTAAATAATTACAATTTATCGTTCCCTTTCGGCATAGAATGTAAATAATGCTTTCTTGAAATGCAAAGTGGCCTTAATGCTTCTGAGTTTAAGTGGTAGTTTGTTCCAAAGACGGACAGTATAAACGAAAAACTGACGCTCGGATATTATGGAGTTGAACTTAAGATGCCGGAGTTGAAGTGATCGCGATGATTGTGTAAATTGAAGTCGATTTTTCAGATGCGTATGTGCACCTGTTACCAAGATTTTATGAAGCATTGTTAGGCACTTAAACTTCAACAAATCAGTAAGTGATATTGAGGATATCTTGAGAGCCCATGGGGAGATGTGGTCATAACGTTTTTTACAATAGATATATCTGGCGATGTTATTATACAGCACATTGAGTTTTTTGGTACATTGACTGTCACTATTGGCATAAAGTTCGCATCCATACAACAACGTTGGCAACAAATATGATTTAGCTATAAGCAGCCTGGTTTTTACCGGCAATAGGTTTTGAGTTGACCATAGAGATCTGATCATACCATATACCTTCCCAATTGCACCATAGATGTGATTTATCCACGTCAATGTTCCGTTAAATAACACACCCAAATTCTTAGCTACGCACATAGGGGTATTTAACCGATTTATGCGGCCAAAATTATTTTTATGAAAATTTCAACTCGAAATGTTTAGAAAAGACGTGTTGATGTATAGAATTGTAAATGTTTAAAATCACGTAAATATAGGTTATAACATTAACAGAGTTGCCACCTGTTAAAAAAAATTGTTCAATTAGTTCAATGAATTGCTGCAATATGGGTATCAGTGGAAATGGGTTTGAAAAGGCTTTATCTCTAAGGAACCTTCCAGGGTTTAAAAAATCAAATTCAACTTTAATTATGGAATTAAATAATTCAAATATGTATCACAGTATAGGTACGAAATGGGTTTTGGGTGTATACCCAAAACTATTTCTTTAATCATCACTGCAACATTTTAGAAAAGTTTAAGTTGAGCATCAGCAACATGTCATCAGGAAAGCAACAAGTCTGCAATATTGCGGTAATTATTACGTAGCTCGAACGCACCCAATGTAATAAAATTACATTTTTGTAATAATAACAGTCTTATTTATTGTTAAGAGAATTTTGTACGTATTAACTTGGAGTAAATTAGCGTCCTCAATTACTGAAATATCGGAGTTTTCGTATTTTCAACGCATTGCTTTTCCATACCAAGTGCACCGAGTTTGGTACAAATTGGTAAATCGGTTACCGAGATATACTTTTGTGATCAAAAGTACGCGGCGCCACGCCCATTATCCAAATAATTATAATAATTTTAATTAATGCTAAGAAGTTATTCCAAGAATCGATTTAGAGTGAATTAGCTTCAGTTGTTATTGATTTATCGCAGTTTTAGCGTTTCTGTAAATTACCGTTATATGGGATAGTTGGCATGGTTATCGCCCGATTTCATAAATTTTTAGCGGTTATAGCCTAAGCAAGGCTCGTACCGAGTTTGGTACGGATTAGTGAAGCGGATACTGAGATACAGCATTTTATCATAAGTGGGCGGGGCCACACCCATTTTCTAAAACTTTAATAATAATACTATTTTGTTCCAATATTTTACTTTACATACTAATTTTTAACAATTTGGATAAAATATTTACTGAAATATCGTAGATTTATCTAAATTGACATTTATCTAAATTTAAACGCTTGTATACCCAAAACTATTTCTTTATTCATCGATTATATAACACCCATGTAAAGGGAACAAAATGTTTATTCCGAAATATACAACATAGTTGGGTTCGCTTTACATTCCTGCAGATTTCTAGCAAGAGGACCGAGAGGTCCTAGAAAACATGACTTTTGCTAATATCTCGAAAACTATTTATTTGTTAAATTAAATGGATTCATATTCTAGTTCAGCGGCCTCAAATTCATCTAAAAAGTTTAATTTTAGTGTTAAAATAGATCTAAAGTAGTGTTACTATATACTAGTTGCGCTTTTAGATTTTTCCTTAATACATTTTCTAAGTTAAGAAATACCACTTATCTGCCATTTTCTGCGGGCAGTCTTTTCACACTATATTAGCCAAATTTCTAAGCTTTCAATTGAACAAAGAATAATAACGCGATCTCTTCCGGGGATACAACAAATTCCTTAATATTCACAAAAATTAACAAAAAAATACTCGTTGCAAACCGCTATTTTCGTTACATTCAAATTAAACTTTTGCTCAATAAAATAATTAAAAACAATTTACCCTTAAATGCATTATTACCGTCTGTATGCGGATCCATCACTACTTTTTAAGAATATAATGCAGTAAGCGAAATATTAACTTAAAACCGTTACGATCTTTCTAGAGAGCGAAAATTTATTTATAAGCAGCGTTAGAATATTCTGTTTCCGGTCAACGGTGAGCCTTCGCTATGCAAGTTAGAAAAGTGAGGGGGACTGGGAAATGTTATTTGGAATGTTCTCTATCGAAAGTGACTAATTTTTTAAGTTTTCTCCAAAATTTTGTCAAATTGGTTTTTGGCCGCCTAAATCGTTCAAATACCCCTATGTGCTACGTCGACAAAAGGTATCACAGAACTGTTCAATAGAACCTTATCATAGTCATCTAAGTTGAAGCGTTTTTTAAATATAGCGACACACTGGGATTTATTTGGATTTAAGACCAATCCATTGTTTCGAGCCCACTGACTTACCAGCTCCAAATCACAGTTTAGGTTTTGTATACACACATTTAGTTTGTCAACATGGCTACTCAAATGCAATTGAACATCGTCGGCGTACATGTGAATTTTACTATGGTTTAATACCTTAGGAAGGTCATTTATATATAAATTGAACAG
This sequence comes from Rhagoletis zephyria, assembly GCF_001687245.7. Classification (NCBI taxonomy): domain Eukaryota; kingdom Metazoa; phylum Arthropoda; class Insecta; order Diptera; family Tephritidae; genus Rhagoletis; species Rhagoletis zephyria. The sequence continues at coordinate 182,296 of NW_016157623.1, read as the reverse complement.
CAAGGAACCGAGTATCGATCCTTGGGGAAACACCTCTAGATATAGGCATAAAATTAGATATTGTATTGCCAACACTGACAGCTTGCGATCGTCCGAAAAGGTACGAACTAACTAGACTAAGCGCTGAGGTTGAAAAGTTAAAGAGATTCTTTAATTTCAGACATAGCAGTTTGTGATTGACCGTATCAAATGCTTTCGAGTGATCCAGCAGGGTTAGGAGAGTTACGTAATTTTTGTCCATATTTATTCGAATATCAAATCATAAAGAGGAAGGAAAACAAAAGGTTTTTCATCCATCAATTTAGTAGCAGAGTTGACGATTTCAATCTATTTACCAGTAACTAAGTCAAGGAATCCACAAGGAAAGAAGTGGCGCCCAACATTTTGAAGAACACGACCCTAGAATGGAATTACTAATAGTGTAAGAAAAACATTAAAATATTTTTAAGAAAGAATAAGTGAATTAAAAGTGAATAAGTGAATGTGAGTAGGTTTCAAAAGGTTGGTAAAAAAAAAAAGGAAAATAAGAGAAGAAATCTTAATACATCAAAATGAATGAAGATCAGATTAGAGAATTGTTCGAGGTTTTTGCAAATAAAGTGACAGAGACTTTGCAGGGACGTCTGAAC
>NW_016157623.1:181317-181567 GCF_001687245.7 Rhagoletis zephyria | reverse complement strand
GTGTGGGCTATAAAAAGTTTGAGAAATTATTTGTATGGGTGCAGAGGACCAAATATTTTTACTGACTATCAGCCTCTTACGTTTTCAATGTCAGATAAGAACCCTAATGCAAAGATTAAGAGATGGAGGGCTTTTATAGAGGAATTCGCTCCAAAGTTTTTTTATAAACCGGGTAATTTGAACATTGTCGCGGATGCTCTGTCAAGGCAGTGCATGAATCATCTGACCGAGTCTTATTCGCATTCAGAGG
>NW_016157623.1:157768-181094 GCF_001687245.7 Rhagoletis zephyria | reverse complement strand
TTTTTTTTTTATAAACCGGGTAATTTGAACATTTTCGCGGATGCTCTGTCCAGGCAGTGCATGAATCCTCTGACCGAGTCTTATTCGCATTCAGAGGTTTCTTTGTCGGATACCATAAAAATGGTACAAACGTGTCTCAACAGTTTTAGAAACCAGATTTTGGTTTACAATCGGGAAGGCAAGGAAAAGAGTACGAAGATATTGTTTCAGAGATACATCCGATATGAAATAAATTTTATAGACGAACAGAACTTAATTCGACTGCTCAGGGAAACTGTTAACCCTAATGTGGTCAATGCGATCTGGTGTGAGGANAAAACAAAAGGATTTTCATCCATCAATTTAGTAGCAGAGTTGACGATTTCAATCTATTTACCAGTAACTAAGTCAAGGAATCAACAAGGAAAGAAGTGGCGCCCAACATTTTGAAGAACACGACCCTAGAATGGAATTATTAATAGTGTAAGAAAAACATTAAAATATTTTTAAGAAAGAATAAGTGAATTAAAAGTGAATAAGTGAATGTGAGTAGGTTTCAAAAGGTTGTGTAAAAAAAAAAAGGAAAATAAGAGAAGAAATCTTAATACATCAAAATGAATGAAGATCAGATTAGAGAATTATTGGAGGTTTTTGCAAATAAAGTGACAGAGACTTTGCAGGGACGCCTGAACACTTTGACAGAAAGATTAGACAAAATCGGAGNGTGACAGAGACTTTGCAGGGACGTCTGAACACTTTGACAGAAAGATTAGACAAAATCGAAATTCCGCGACAGGTTAGGGAGTACCATCAGGTAGAAATAAGGCCTGGAGTAACCTGCGATGAGCCTCTGGATATAGTAAAGACATTGCCCGAATTCAACGGGGATGCAACTAAGTACGTTTCCTGGCGGCATGCAGCCCACGCCGCCTATAAATTGTCGAACCTTATGAAGGCAGTTCAAAGCACTACCAAGCAACAGCCATAATAAGAAATAAAATTACGGGTCGCGCGGATGCCACCCTGGCATCCTTCAATACGACACTAAATTTTCATGCGATTATCGCAAGATTAGACTTTTCATTTGCGGACAAACGTCCGATATATCTTGTAGAACAAGATTTGTCTACCCTAAAGCAGGGTAGACTAACAGTCGAGAGTTTCTACGAAGTAGTCGAAAGGAAGCTCACCCTTATAATAAACAAGGTAGCCATGTCACATGATGGCAATTCAGGCTTAATAGACTCCCTGAATTCGAAATACAGGGCAGACGCACTTCGAGTATTCATATCGGGTTTGAATAAACCCTTGTGCGACATACTGTTTTCTGCTAAGCCGGACAACTTGCCAAGTGCACTGGCACTGGCGCAGGAATTGGTATCGAATCAAAACCGATTCGCGTTTGCAAATGCTTTTCACAGCTTAGATTACAGGCCAAGCAGGAATTTTACTACAAATTATCAAGCAGCAGCGAGTAACTTACGACAAACTGCAGGTGCAAGTGAACGCCCAATACCTATGGACGTAGATCCCAGCACCTCGAGATATAGGGCAAATACAAGCAGGGGTCTTGGTTTCGGTAGCAAACCCAATAATCCTTTTATCAGATCTAATACCAACACCGCAGTGGAAAGAAAGCCATTTGGCAGAAGCAGGGCAGATGGGTATAACCATACAGTGGAAAAAAATCCGTTTAATAGGAGCAGGGCTGATGTGTCCAATACTGAAGCACAAATACCGACAGAGGGTGCCCAACAGCCGATAGCTAGACGACAGGCCTTGAACCATATAGAAGCAGATAACTGCAATTTTTTAGATTAGGGTCGCAACTGCCATATATTGAGAAACATATGAACGGTAGGATGTTGAGATTTCTCTTAGATACTGGCAGTGCTAAAAATTATATTAAGAAATTACCATTTTTAAAGGGGGTTGCGGGACTCGAAAACCCGTTCACTGTAAAGACCGTAAATAGTAAACTGATCATAGATCAAAAGTGTCTAGTGAACTTGTTTAACGAGTTTTCGCATTTTTATATATAGCCTGAACTTGATTCATTCGAAGGGATAATAGGTTACGATTTCATGAAACAGATAGGTGCGGTAATAGATACAAAAAAAGAAATGATTATATTTAATAATGGAACAGAACTACTTAAATTCAAAAGCTGTGCTGAGGTCAATCAGTTGGAATTGCCTCACTCTTTGCCTTCATACGTAAAGGCGAGATTTTATGAAATTATAGAAGAGCTAAAAGAAGTGTTCGCGAGTCCAGATGTTAAGTTGTCATATAACACTAATGTTGTAGCAACCATTGGTACAACAAATGACGAACCAGTCTATAGCAAGAGCTACCCTTACCCAATGGCGGTTAACGAATTTGTGAATAAAGAAATTAGGAATCTTTTAGAGGATGGAATAATACGACCGTCCAAGTCAGCTTACAACAACCCTGTTTGGGTGGTGGATAAAAAGGAATCGATGAAAATGGGCAAGNGAAAATGGGCAAAAGAAAAAAAGATTGGTTGTCGATTTTAGGAAATTGAATAGCATTACCGTAAGCGACAAGTATCCGATTCCAGACACATCGGTGATTCTTTCCAACTTGGGTAAAGCAAAGTTTTTCACAACACTGGACCTAAAAGCGGGATTTCATCAAATATTACTTCATGAAAGAGATAGAAAAAAAACTGCATTTAGCATAAATAACGGGAAATACGAATTTTGTCGTATGCCATTTGGGCTCAAAAATGCACCAAGCATTTTCCAAAGAACAATAGACGACGTTTTGAAATCCAAAATAGGAAAATCATGTCATGTCTATGTAGATGATATTATTGTGTACTCAGAGAATGAATGTGAGCACTTGAAGCATTTGCAGGAGATTTTGATTTTGCTGAATGACGCGAACATGAAAGTTAATTTAGAGAAGTCTAAGTTTTTTAAAGAGGAAACAGAATTTTTGGGATTTGTTGTATCAGGAAAGGGGCTTAAAACATCACCCGACAAGGTGAAAGCTATTATGGAATACGAAGAACCGAAAACCATTCGCGGTCTTAGAGCGTTTTTGGGTTTAACGGGTTACTATAGAAGATTTATCAAAGGGTATGCCGATATTGCGAAGCCTCTAACAAGGTTTCTAAGAGGGGAAAATGGTAACGTGAGCGCAAGTCAGTCTAGGAAGATACCCGTTGAATTAGACATAGAGGGGCGTGCGGGATTTGAGAAGCTAAAAGAGATTCTGGCATCTGAGGAAGTTATACTTCACTATCCAGACTTTAATAAGCCATTTGATTTGACGACCGATGCATCATCACAAGCTATTGGTGCGGTCTTATCACAAAACAATCGCCCGATCACATTTGTGTCAAGAACACTGTCTTAAACTGAGGCCAACTATGCAGTGTACGAAAAAGAACTACTAGCTATAGTGTGGGCTATAAAAAGTTTGAGAAATTATTTGTATGGGTGCAGAGGACTAAATATTTTTACTGACCATCAGCCTCTTACGTTTTCAATGTCAGATAAGAACCCTAATGCAAAGATTAAGAGATGGAGGGCTTTTATAGAGGAATTCGCTCCAAAGTTTTTTTATAAACCGGGTAATTTGAACATTGTCGCGGATGCTCTGTCAAGGCAGTGCATGAATCAACTGACCGAGTCTTATTCGCATTCAGAGGTTTCTTTGTCGGATACCATAAAAATGGTACAAACGTGTCTCAACAGTTTTAGAAACCAGATTTTGGTTTACAATCGGGAAGGCAAGGAAAAGAGTACGAAGATATTGTTTCAGAGATACCTCCGATATGAAATAAATTTTATAGACGAACAGAACTTAATTCGACTGCTCAGGGAAACTGTTAACCCTAATGTGGTCAATGCGATCTGGGGTGAGGAAGAAATTTTTGGATCAATACAGGGAATATTGTTACGAAATTTTTCGGGAGTTCGATTTGTATAAGTTAACTCATGACTCCCACGCCGACGTACGTTCCATGTAAACATCACAATAACAGTATAAGAATTTGAAACACTTGCAATTTTAAGTTTCAAGCGATAGCTTGCAATTCTCCAGAAATGAAACCCGAGCCGCAACTGCAGCTGTGACAACATGAATACGGCAGCTCTTGGCAGAACCATGCAATTAGCTTAAGCAAATTTGTATTCTTATTATTGGCTTTGCTTGGATATTTTTGTGTGTGTGTTGGAAGTAAATTCTTTTTAGAAACGTTAGGAGATATTTCAATGTTTAATAAAGTTTTAGTTTGTCTCTACCATCAAAAGAAATAAGTTGTTTTAATTCGGTCTTCCAATATTGTTGCTATCAGTTGGCATTTTTATTATTTCATCAAATCATAAAGAGGAAGGAAAACAAAAGGATTTTCATCCATCAATTTAGTAGCAGAGTTGACGATTTCAATCTATTTACCAGTAACTAAGTCAAGGAATCAACAAGGAAAGAAGTTGTATACTAGCTTTTACCCGCGGGTTTCACCCCGTCTTTATACAAATATGAAAAATAATTTATGTAAAGATGCTGTATTTTATTTCTGCTCTAATTTTACTATAGGAGAATACTGAAGGACAATTGTATAGCTTGGATGTTATGTAATGAAATGTAATAATAACTTTTTGGCACAGCAGGTGTTTTTTTGCATTAAAATATCTCCAATAAATAATATATCGTCGCTTAAAGTACCAACCCGCCTATCAACAAAATGCAAAACCGCGTATCAACATAATGTAAAACCGTGTATGTGAGGTTGCCTAAATTATTTTCTAGATAGTAAAAACACTCATATTTCAAAATGGTTCTCTTTTTTTTAAAAGTAATCGCATTTCTGGCAAGTATATTTCAGGACGAATGGATAAGGATTGAGCCAAGAGCTTGTGTTAGCAAATCCAATTTTTGGCAGCAAATGTCAGTTACGCGGTTTAGCAGAATGACGATACGCTGCTTTGTACAGGGTGGCGCCGAATAACCTATAGGGTTTAAATGGTTTTTAACTTTTTTATTTATGCGATTATTATAATTTTTATTTTATTTTTTTTCTAAGAATTTTTTAAATCATTTTGAATTACCGACGTCAGAGTGAAAAACTAAAAACGCAATTTTAATATATTTGGCCCATGGTTTCCGGAATATTTGATATTTGTGTTTAAAATTTACTATCCCGCGTTATATGTATAATGTATATGTATATTTGTTAAAAAATATTAATTATTAAATAAAAAAAGAAATATAGTCAATTCTGTTCACGAAAAGGAGTTTCTATTATTGCCAACAGTGCAAATTACAAATCCCGAAAATCCCGAGATTACTTGCCAAGAATCCCGGGATTCTCGAGACCTTAAAAAGTCCGGGATCCCGGAATTAACATTCCTAATGAGGACATAAGAGGGCTAAGCACCAGTTACTCAGTACGGTGAACCACCCAAATCGGCTAGCGAGAGATCTTAGCCCGAGATATGAAGGAGACTAAAAAGAAAGGATTTTTCCGATATTACCAAATGATAAGCAATATAATATATGTGGATATCCGCAATATATCAATGTCGGCTCTGGAACTCGTCTTTTCAGACCGACCACCAAACACCAGTGTCAGTGCGGTTCGGAAACTGGTCCGTTCCGACCAAACATAGTCTACTGGATTGTAATTACTTAAATATAGAGAAGCGAAGGCGCGGCGTGGAAACTAGTCCTTTCCACCCGCCCAGTGCGGCTCTGGAACTCGTCCTTTCAGACCGCCTGCCCAGCACGATATCCAGCGATCCTGCTGCTCGGAATATTGTCCATTCCGACAACCGCAACAGCTGCAACAACTGCAATAAATATTTATTTATTTTATTTATTATTATTCCAACACAACAACCCACTGGTTATATTTCAGCGTTAGATGCAATAGGTACAAATTTCATATATAAATTACACTAAATACAATTTAATCTTAATCGTTACAATTCACTGCATATTAACTATTTATATTAGAGAAAGAGAGAGATAGAAGAGATGAAAAAATAAATAAAAAATAAAAGAGAGAAAAAGAATCGGCTGACAGAGGGCTAAATAATTACAATTTATCGTTCCCTTTCGGCATAGAATGTAAATAATGCTTTCTTGAAATGCAAAGTGGCCTTAATGCTTCTGAGTTTAAGTGGTAGTTTGTTCCAAAGACGGACAGTATAAACGAAAAACTGACGCTCGGATATTATGGAGTTGAACTTAAGATGCCGGAGTTGAAGTGATCGCGATGATTGTGTAAATTGAAGTCGATTTTTCAGATGCGTATGTGCACCTGTTACCAAGATTTTATGAAGCATTGTTAGGCACTTAAACTTCAACAAATCAGTAAGTGATATTGAGGATATCTTGAGAGCCCATGGGGAGATGTGGTCATAACGTTTTTTACAATAGATATATCTGGCGATGTTATTATACAGCACATTGAGTTTTTTGGTACATTGACTGTCACTATTGGCATAAAGTTCGCATCCATACAACAACGTTGGCAACAAATATGATTTAGCTATAAGCAGCCTGGTTTTTACCGGCAATAGGTTTTGAGTTGACCATAGAGATCTGATCATACCATATACCTTCCCAATTGCACCATAGATGTGATTTATCCACGTCAATGTTCCGTTAAATAACACACCCAAATTCTTAGCTACGCACATAGGGGTATTTAACCGATTTATGCGGCCAAAATTATTTTTATGAAAATTTCAACTCGAAATGTTTAGAAAAGACGTGTTGATGTATAGAATTGTAAATGTTTAAAATCACGTAAATATAGGTTATAACATTAACAGAGTTGCCACCTGTTAAAAAAAATTGTTCAATTAGTTCAATGAATTGCTGCAATATGGGTATCAGTGGAAATGGGTTTGAAAAGGCTTTATCTCTAAGGAACCTTCCAGGGTTTAAAAAATCAAATTCAACTTTAATTATGGAATTAAATAATTCAAATATGTATCACAGTATAGGTACGAAATGGGTTTTGGGTGTATACCCAAAACTATTTCTTTAATCATCACTGCAACATTTTAGAAAAGTTTAAGTTGAGCATCAGCAACATGTCATCAGGAAAGCAACAAGTCTGCAATATTGCGGTAATTATTACGTAGCTCGAACGCACCCAATGTAATAAAATTACATTTTTGTAATAATAACAGTCTTATTTATTGTTAAGAGAATTTTGTACGTATTAACTTGGAGTAAATTAGCGTCCTCAATTACTGAAATATCGGAGTTTTCGTATTTTCAACGCATTGCTTTTCCATACCAAGTGCACCGAGTTTGGTACAAATTGGTAAATCGGTTACCGAGATATACTTTTGTGATCAAAAGTACGCGGCGCCACGCCCATTATCCAAATAATTATAATAATTTTAATTAATGCTAAGAAGTTATTCCAAGAATCGATTTAGAGTGAATTAGCTTCAGTTGTTATTGATTTATCGCAGTTTTAGCGTTTCTGTAAATTACCGTTATATGGGATAGTTGGCATGGTTATCGCCCGATTTCATAAATTTTTAGCGGTTATAGCCTAAGCAAGGCTCGTACCGAGTTTGGTACGGATTAGTGAAGCGGATACTGAGATACAGCATTTTATCATAAGTGGGCGGGGCCACACCCATTTTCTAAAACTTTAATAATAATACTATTTTGTTCCAATATTTTACTTTACATACTAATTTTTAACAATTTGGATAAAATATTTACTGAAATATCGTAGATTTATCTAAATTGACATTTATCTAAATTTAAACGCTTGTATACCCAAAACTATTTCTTTATTCATCGATTATATAACACCCATGTAAAGGGAACAAAATGTTTATTCCGAAATATACAACATAGTTGGGTTCGCTTTACATTCCTGCAGATTTCTAGCAAGAGGACCGAGAGGTCCTAGAAAACATGACTTTTGCTAATATCTCGAAAACTATTTATTTGTTAAATTAAATGGATTCATATTCTAGTTCAGCGGCCTCAAATTCATCTAAAAAGTTTAATTTTAGTGTTAAAATAGATCTAAAGTAGTGTTACTATATACTAGTTGCGCTTTTAGATTTTTCCTTAATACATTTTCTAAGTTAAGAAATACCACTTATCTGCCATTTTCTGCGGGCAGTCTTTTCACACTATATTAGCCAAATTTCTAAGCTTTCAATTGAACAAAGAATAATAACGCGATCTCTTCCGGGGATACAACAAATTCCTTAATATTCACAAAAATTAACAAAAAAATACTCGTTGCAAACCGCTATTTTCGTTACATTCAAATTAAACTTTTGCTCAATAAAATAATTAAAAACAATTTACCCTTAAATGCATTATTACCGTCTGTATGCGGATCCATCACTACTTTTTAAGAATATAATGCAGTAAGCGAAATATTAACTTAAAACCGTTACGATCTTTCTAGAGAGCGAAAATTTATTTATAAGCAGCGTTAGAATATTCTGTTTCCGGTCAACGGTGAGCCTTCGCTATGCAAGTTAGAAAAGTGAGGGGGACTGGGAAATGTTATTTGGAATGTTCTCTATCGAAAGTGACTAATTTTTTAAGTTTTCTCCAAAATTTTGTCAAATTGGTTTTTGGCCGCCTAAATCGTTCAAATACCCCTATGTGCTACGTCGACAAAAGGTATCACAGAACTGTTCAATAGAACCTTATCATAGTCATCTAAGTTGAAGCGTTTTTTAAATATAGCGACACACTGGGATTTATTTGGATTTAAGACCAATCCATTGTTTCGAGCCCACTGACTTACCAGCTCCAAATCACAGTTTAGGTTTTGTATACACACATTTAGTTTGTCAACATGGCTACTCAAATGCAATTGAACATCGTCGGCGTACATGTGAATTTTACTATGGTTTAATACCTTAGGAAGGTCATTTATATATAAATTGAACAGCAAGGAACCGAGTATCGATCCTTGGGGAAACACCTCTAGATATAGGCATAAAATTAGATATTGTATTGCCAACACTGACAGCTTGCGATCGTCCGAAAAGGTACAAACTAACTAGACTAAGCGCTGAGGTTGAAAAGTTAAAGAGATTCTTTAATTTCAGACATAGCAGTTTGTGATTGACCGTATCAAATGCTTTCGAGTAATCCAGCAGGGTTAGGAGAGTTACGTAATTTTTGTCCATATTTATTCGAATATCATCTGAGACGGTAAAGAGTGCACTGATACAGTTTTTCTTACACCTGAACCCCGATTGGTATGTACTCAGGAGCTCGTTTTTATATATAAATGAGTCGATCTGGTGATGCATTATACGCTCTAAGACTTTAGATAAGAGAGGTAATATTGCAATGGGTCTGTATTCTCCATTGGGTTTTGGGGTGGGAAGAATTTTGGCCTTCTTCCAACAGTCTGGAAAAACAGCCGATGTCAAAATAGTATTAAAAGAGTATGTAAGGTAAGGTAGGATTTTCGGTACTATGCACTTGATAAACTTTGGATGAACTCCATCACAACCAACGGCATTGGACTTTATGGACATTATTTACGTTAATATCAGGAGGTACTGGTGTCTTTGTTTTGCCAATGCCTATTTCGCGAATACGCTTCCAAGTTTGTTTTGAGCCAATCGCTTCGGTAAATTTTTGGTCATAATACCTGTTTTTTTGATTCCTGATTTCTCTGATAACCTCTTTTCGCATATTTCTGTAATCATTGTATAGGGAGTCCGTCCTGAAGCATTTCCATTTTTGGTAAACTTTATTACGTTTTACAATCAACATGTTGATTTGGTTGTTGAACCAAGGGCGACTTTTGTGCATATTACTCTTTTTAACAAGTGGCACATATTTATCAAAAAGGTTACCAATATTGTTTTGAATGAAATTAATTTAGTCATTTGCTGTTAACATATTATGTACCGATGCCCAATTTACTGAGTGAACACCCTTTTCAAGTTCTTCATAGTCAATGTGCGCAAAGTCGCGGTATGAATAGGATGGTGTCTTGGATGTAAACTCGAAATAAAAAACTAGGAAAATAAGATCATGTTTGGAAAAACTAGAGAGATCCAATTGGTCATATAGGAGCACCTTAGTCTTATCATTAACAAAGAAGATATCTAGCAGCGAACTATTAGTCCGCGTAAAGTGGGTTGGCGTTGAGCAATTGACGGAGAATAACCCGAGATTATTCAGAGATTAGTCATTTTTTCAAAGTTGCCTTCACTAAGCAGATCAGACTTGAAATCACCAGCTATTACGATAGAACTATGAGATAGTATAAGTTCCTCCAGGAAGTCAATGAACTTTTCGTAAATAACATTCTTATTCGGCCTGTAAACGCACCCTAAAAGTATTTTGTCTGATTGGTTGCTATTTCCAAGAAGAGATACTCAATAGTACTGCTGCTTACAGATTTGCAATTAAGTTTGCATGGAATGCCTATCCTTACAAACATGGCAACCCCACCCCCACGCTCAGTTCTTTCAGACCGAAATAGCGTATATCCATTAACGGAGAAAGACTGATTGTTGTGCTAAGCAGAAAACCATGTCTCAGAGATGCAAATAACATCAACACCTGAAGATTCAAACAAGTATCTGAATTCATCAATTTTTCTTGGTAGGCTTTGTGCGTTGATGTGTTTTAAGGCCAAGTTTTTGTTTGCCTAAGATACGAATCAAGTTAAACGTGTCGCCTTTGGAACGACAGTAAGTATTAAGACTCATATTAAATAAAACAAGAAAGGCAAGGGACATTGCATTTCAAGAGCAAACAAGAGAAAAACATTGAGATACCAACAGTAAATAACTAACACTCTGCCAGAAGTTCTTAAAGAGAAGGAGAAGAGGTTAGAGGTAAAAAGAGTTTGAGTTAGATGGTTTTGTTTAAATGCAGATTCCATAAGAGTTTATTCTGGAGACATTCACTTGCTGACTGCTGCAAATTTGCTTTATCACCTCTACACTGGAGACTTATACTGCTTTGTTTTGTGGTCGAACTGCAATTGGTTTTCTGTCTTCTACCCTGGAGACTTTCATTGCTTCGCTTCGTGGTCGAACTATGCCTATAACCTTCCCGGGGTAAAAACAAATAAGTGTGCAAAGTTTCGTGCGATTCCGTGTCGCGGTTCAGACGTTATAAAGTAATAAACAAACAGACATTCACATTTATAAATGTAGATTATCTTTTAAAAATATATTATGTGCATGTGCATGCGCAGAAATTTGTACTAAAATCGGCTAATACACATGTGCATGCGCTTAGTAGCAAACATCACACACTTTGCTGTGAGCAGAGTTTGTTTTCCACTAATGCACACACGTGTGTATGAGCAATGAGTGCAAGTTCCCTGAAGGAAAGATTGGTCCAATTGCTCGAAAAATATAGTCGTAGTTATAGTAGTTTTGTATCTAAATAGACCAAAGATAGTCCAAAAATTTGAAGCAATGTAATATAAAACAGGTCAATTGTACTAAAAGTGGTCCGAATGTAATGCATAAGGTATGAGTTTCGTTCTAAAATTGGTTACAATGTTACGCAGTAGCAGACAATGGGTATGATTAACGATTTTCTGATATTTAGGCACTTAGTCAACGAATTTTCATGTGGGGGGTTTTGAGAACCCCGGTTCGAACCCCTGCTGGCGCATGTTTTATTTCTGTTTTTTTTTTCCCCGAAGTTGGTTACAATGTAATGCAGAAGCGGACAATTGTTCCGAGCATAGGACATTCAATGTTAAATGTAAATAGATTTTAACACGTGCTTGGACCAAACTTTGGACTACTTACAATCACCTGCAGTCTGGTTTGTGGTCTGCTCTAATAGCGTTTTCTTTTCTCAAAAAAAGTTCTGCCCTTTTATATGGGAACTCTTGCTTTGCGTTGCCCTGAAACCCGAGAAAATGTTGCGTTCTTTATATGAGAATGAAACAGAAAATATACTACTCCATCACAATTTATTTATAGAACTTAATAAAGCTGAATTATTCACTTGGCCTGTAAGTCTTTCACAATTTTAAAGCGAAACACTTATTTCTGATAGGGAAAATAATTGCATTTTTACAAGATTCAATTAAAAATCAACCATGCAACTCTCACCCTCACGTTTATTTGAGGGCAGAAAAGGCAGCACTTTCGCCGGATCAGAGCGCAACCTGCTGAGAAAAGAACACGACGCCTTGTGAAAGGGCTGAGAAAAGAACGTGAAGAAGGGGGCGGGGGGGTGAAATAACACAAACGGCGATAACGCAAAATTTGCTTTATTTTACTTTTAAATGGCAAGTAATACCAAAATTTGAGTTTTGCTTTATTTCCAACAAATACAACAAATTTTGCCTTATTTCGCATTGCTTATTTATACTATTTGTAAAAAAAAAACAGTTTACTGACAGAAGGAAAAAGAACTTTGGTTATTCCAAAAATACAATTAAACTAAATATGTGACAAAATTCATATGAAGAAAGTAATATTCACAAAATATTTTTACTTATGAAAAGTCTAACAAAATATAGGAAAAGAGTCGTCTTTAATAACAACTCAGAAAATTGGACATAGCGCTTTTGCATGAATTTTATCTGCATGCTTTTTTAAATTTGTTGAAAACATTGCTGGAAAACCTTAAAATGTTTGCGTGGATCCATGGCGCAATAAACAGGTGAAGTTATAAAGCAGCTTTCTCGCTTTATCCATTCGGTTGCCTTATAGTCAAATTTTAAAGGCAATTTTCAAATAAGGCAGTGTCAAAATCTTTTTCCTCGCTCGCCGAAATGTGAATTTCGTTTACGAAGACGAAGCGAACATGTGGTACGAAGTAGTGATGTAAAAATATGTAAAATTTTTCCTACTCTCAGACTTCTAAATTTGAACGTATACTCGGTACAAGCAGGTGGGAGGAATGGCGCAATAAACAGGTGAAGTAATAAAACAGCTTTCTCGCTTTATTTTCTGACATTCGGCTGTCTTATCGCCATATTTTATAGGCATGTTTTCAGATAAGGCAGTGTCAAAATATTTCTTCTCACTCTAATATTACTTCACCTGGTATAATTCCACCATGGGTGGGGTGCATGCAATAACCTCATACGCAATAATTCCCATTACTTTGACATTNCATTGCTTATTTATACTATTTGTAAAAAAAAAACAGTTTACTGACAGAAGGAAAAAGAACTTTGGTTATTCCAAAAATACAATTAAACTAAATATGTGACAAAATTCATATGAAGAAAGTAATATTCACAAAATATTTTTACTTATGAAAAGTCTAACAAAATATAGGAAAAGAGTCGTCTTTAATAACAACTCAGAAAATTGGACATAGCGCTTTTGCATGAATTTTATCTGCATGCTTTTTTAAATTTGTTGAAAACATTGCTGGAAAACCTTAAAATGTTTGCGTGGATCCATGGCGCAATAAACAGGTGAAGTTATAAAGCAGCTTTCTCGCTTTATCCATTCGGTTGCCTTATAGTCAAATTTTAAAGGCAATTTTCAAATAAGGCAGTGTCAAAATCTTTTTCCTCGCTCGCCGAAATGTGAATTTCGTTTACGAAGACGAAGCGAACATGTGGTACGAAGTAGTGATGTAAAAATATGTAAAATTTTTCCTACTCTCAGACTTCTAAATTTGAACGTATACTCGGTACAAGCAGGTGGGAGGAATGGCGCAATAAACAGGTGAAGTAATAAAACAGCTTTCTCGCTTTATTTTCTGACATTCGGCTGTCTTATCGCCATATTTTATAGGCATGTTTTCAGATAAGGCAGTGTCAAAATATTTCTTCTCACTCTAATATTACTTCACCTGGTATAATTCCACCATGGGTGGGGTGCATGCAATAACCTCATACGCAATAATTCCCATTACTTTGACATTAAAAAGCAGTTTCAGAAGTGAACTACATAGTATCATTTCATTATTATTATTTTTTCTAAACGGTTATAATGCCAGCAGTGCATAATTGTGAAAGGAGGCGAGGGGGGCGCGCGAGCGCGGATCGCCGCGACGCAGGGCACTTTCAAAATTGTATACTTACAAATCCGTCCATTTAACTTGTTCATGTACTAGATTTTGTCAAATGTAACTACATATCTGCACTATTTTGCTTTATTACTCAAATTGTTAATTTAAAAGTTGGTCTTATTGCTCAACGAGTAATAAATAATGCAAATTTGTGGTATTTCACATTCAGTTGGGAAATTGTCTAAAATTCCACATTCGCAACATCCTACTATGTACATTTAAGCAGGACTCACACGATTTGTACATTTGTACATTTTGGCAGTCACAGAGTGGTGTTATTTCAAAATTTGAGTTCAGCTCAATAAAAGAATTTACAGACAACACCACTCTGTAACTGCCAACATCCAAAATTTGTACAAATGTACAAATCGTGTGATCCCTGCCTTAGAAAATAAGTTCTAAATATACAGATTCTTACAGCGTGTTTTTACAATGAAAAAAATATACTTTTATTTTCAATACCTTGCACGTTTAATAATATGTATTATTATATATTTAAAAATTTTTATTTGGTGGGAAAACGCAATCAAAATTTGATCAATTCATACAGTTGGTATGCCAAAAAAAATTTGTGGCTGAAAATTTAGGCTGAAAATCAAGCTTAATAATTGTATGATGAAATCCAAAAACGTAAATTTTCAATTACATCTCTATATTATTAATCGTGCGATATGCAACCAACATTTTGTTTTAGCAAATTTCACAATTTTTTACATTCTTTTTTTTTTTTAAAAAACCGGGTGTGACTTAAGTAATTCTTCTAAGCAAGTAAAATTCTTCTAAGCAATTTATTTTTTAATTACTTGCTTTTCTTTTTTATATATTTTTGCTCCATTTTGCTTTCTGGAAATGTTAGGTTTTCGCAAAAATAAGTTCTTCCTGTAAATTCAATACAATGTTAAAAAGGACATGCCATTTCTTTGAATGAAAAAGTGCGCAGAATTGTCAAAACCAGAATTTTGAGTGAGCAGATTTTTAAAAACTAGAATTTTGTTAAGCAACCCTTCTTATGCACCGTCTTGAAAATTTTTGAAATGGGACCAAAACTAGGTATATTTTACGGGAGTAGGTTTTTCCCAATTTCAAAAATTTCCGAGACGGTCCCTAAGGAGGCTAAACACAATAATAATGGATTGGCGATTCACATATGTAGTGTTTGGCCGAGCTTCTCCTCCGATTTGTGTCGTGTGCTTTGATGTTGTCACACAAAGGGGAGGGACCTACAGTTTTATGCCGACTCCGAACGGCGATTGTATTTTTATGAGAAGCTGTTTTTCGTGGCATAAATACACTTGGAGGTTTGCCATTGCCTGCCAGGGAAGATTGCTGTTAAGAAAAAAACAGTTTTCTATATTTTTTTTTTGCGATGTTGCTTCGACCAGGGCTTGAAGCCAGGCATTGCGGAGTCGAACCGCGCACTGCTAACCACTCCACCACAACGGTCGCCAACACTAAACACAATGTGTATATCAAATTTGGTCGAGATCGGTGAAGTAGTTTTTAAGATACACCATTATGATATAAGTGAGCAGTACCGCGGCCATTTTTCATAAATTTTACGAAAAACCAATTTTTTTCTAGAAAGCCATTGCATATATAAATTTTGGGTAAATATTGATGAATTTCTTAGCCATCCTGGTCGAAAAATCTGAAAGTCCGGTACATACACACAAATAACTTCAAGGCCGTATTTTTGCTTAATTTGCTTAACTTCGACAAATTGTATGCAATTGCATTAGGTGAGTTAGCAATTTATTTGAAATTAAATGTTCTGTATCTAGCAACTTTCATAGAAATTTTTCAAATTAGCGATGGTCAAAGTTAAAAAAAAATTTGTTTTACCCAGTGAAACTCCCAACAAGCTAAGTCTAACAATATATTGGTATACATCAAAGGTCTCTGAATCCCCTTTTTTTGACTTGTTTGACTTTTAAAATCAGATGAAAAATAGTCAAGTTAATAGATAAGTGCATTAAGTATGAACATAACGGATGTTTTTAAATTAAATAAAAATGGAGGGTTCTGGAACTATAAGAACCTACACCCGAAACAAGGTGTATTTCGTGATTTTTTTGTAGCACCGTGTAGCACCCAATTTCAAAAATTTTCAAGACGGTCCCTAAGGAGGCTAAACACAATAACAATAGATTGGCCATTCACATATGTTAGTGTTTGGCCGAGGTTCTCCTCCGAATTGTGGCGTACACATTGATGTTGTCGACTCTTTTAAGGCTGTTTCCTCCAAATTGCTGAAAAATTTCCCTATTTTCAATGGTATTCCCCCAAAATAACTTTTACTCTTTAAGGCACTTCATTCCCATTCTTATTACCAAAACAAGGAATATTATTACAGTCTTTTTTAATAATATATGAAACTAATAATTCCGAGTATATTTCATAAACCATATCTCTCAAATATGTTTGTATATCGGGCATAGATGGATTATTCCTCAGAATCATATATTTCTTGACGAAATTTTTTGTAATTACCTACAGGTGGCACTAAAATCAAGAGAGGTTGTGCTTTTAAATAGTTATTTTGTAAGTAAAATTGGCTCCAAAGTATAATTGGCAAGTTTATTTATGATTGCGATTGTGTAAAATTAAAAATTCTCTATATATTGATAAATACTACTTTTATTAGACTGCTGAGAACTTTGCCATATGTTGGCTTGGCGGCGAAATCGATGTGAGAAATTGTAGTGCCAAATATAAAGTTCAAGTGAAAAGTGCCGCAATGCACGATTGCAAGAAAAAATTGCCATTATTTCGTGTTTGTTGCCTCACTCTTTCCTCAAGAAATAATGGAATGGGCATATATTTCTATTGCAAACATGGGTTGGCTTGTGCTCTTTTTTCACAAAAAAACTTTAGAAAACCGTAGTAGATAGCGTAGCAAATTCCTTAAGAACTGCGTACTTCCTTAAGGCCGCTATACAGCTCTCAAGAAAACAGTCAAGAAAAATATGGCCATTATTTCGTGTGTGTGTCCAAGGAATTTTGACATCTGATAATTCACAGCTTGTTGCATCACTCTTTCCACAGGAGCTAATGGAACGGGCATATATTACTGTTGTAGACATGGTTTGCCTTGTGCTCTTTTTTCACAAAAAAAAAACTTTAGAAATCCGTAGTAGAAAGCGTAGCAAATTTCTTAAGAACTGCGTACTGCCTTAAAATTCGACACAAGAAAATTTCGGAGCCATTTATTGTGCGCCATTTTATAGGGAGTTTTTGCTTTTCTTTAGAGATGGATACTAAGTTTAACACCGTAATGAGGGATTATTATTACAAGTTATAATTTTATTCTCAATAGGAATGTTTCAATAAAAATCGTTTGTATATTGAATTCCCCCAGCAAATTCAAATTCCACCAAAATCTGGGAATTCTCCCCTGGTTGGCATCACTGGTTGTAACACAGTTTTACGCCGAATCCGAACGGCCGTTGCCTGCCAAGGGGCGACCACTATTAGAAAAAAACTCTTTGTTTTTTTATTTTTTGATGTTGGGTTGAATCGGGCTTAAATCCGGGCCCTGCGGAATGGTAGCGTGCACTGCTAACCACCAACCCCAGAAGCCCAATCTACTTGAAAATTACGTAAACCAAAAACATACGTCTTAGAGGCGTAGGTGACTTAAAAGACAACCTTTGAGCTAAAATATCCTTATTTCTGCCCATTTTTTTTAAATAATGAATTTGTGACATAAACTAATAATAAAACATAGTTTTATTAATAAAAACTAGGGCCATACTTATTTGAAAGAATAAAGTATAAAGGCAGTTTTGTGTTCAAATTAAAAAAATGCCGACTGCGTAAACGCCTCGCTGACGTAGATTGGGCCTTTAGGGCTAAACCGCAGCGGCCGCCTTGAAAAAGCTTCTCATAAAATTTGGCTTTCGAAGGCGGCGTAAAACTTTAAGTCCCTCCATTTTTGTAACAACATCAGTACGTACACTACAAATGAGAGGATAAGCTCGGATCGATTTTGGTGAAATCTACGAAAGGGCTATCAGTGAATCCGAATGACTACGAACGTAAATTCGAAATTCGTAGAGAGCCTTCATTGAATTCGTTCGTAATGAAGATTCGTACAGATACTCTACGACAAGTTTATGCTGTCGAGACAAAATTTTAAATCGCCGAATCTTAAAAAGAATGCAAAAAAATCTTATTTTTAATGATAAATATTTATTATATTCCAAATTTTTTATATTTTGATATAATTCCGTATATTTGTGTAAATGTTGACAAAATTTAATAACGCTATTTATTTTTATTGACGCTATTTAACAAATTAATATGTTTTATGAAGCGAGGAAATATTAATTTAACAACAATTTAGTAGGAAAGAAACCTAATTACATACTTTAATATTATACAAATTTATATATTGTTTTTCTTAAGCTCGAGACCCAGCAAATATGTACATAAAACTCCAGTTTTAGTTTTATTAATTTTTATTGTCGATTGAGGGCGAAATATCGAGCTCGAGCTTGATAAATAAAAATTATCATAGTGAACTCACTCGGCCATTCCCACTGTTGGGCCAGAGTGAGAAAATAACATCCATGTGTGGTTATTTCCCACCAAAACAACGTCAGCCGAGGAAGTCGTAAACAAACTGTCGCAGTGGTCGGATGTTTTTGGCTATCCTTACCGCATCGTAAGTGACAGAGGTCCAGCGTTCGTATCCAAGGCTTTTGAAGAATTTTGCAATGAGGCAAGCGTAAATCGTGTTTTGTCAACTACTGGGGTACCAAGAGGCAATGGCCAAATTGAAAGAGTCAATCGAATAATCATTTCGGTTCTAATGAAACTATCAACAAACAATTCGTCAAATTGGTACAAGCACGTTGGTCAGGTGCAAAAAGCTATTAACTCGAGCGTGCAAAGTACAACAAAACGCCAACCGTTTGAGTTAATGTTCGGCGTTAAGATGAAGCAGCATGTTAGCAACGATATATTACAGCTCTTACAGCAAGAATGGGTAGAGTCTTTTGAAGAAGAACGTCAAAAAATACGCGAAGAAGCAAAAAAGCAGATCGTAAAAGCCCAAGCTAATTACAAGGCAAATTTTGATAAACGACGCAAAGAAGATCACGTATATGAAACCAACGATTTGGTGGCCATAAAGAGAACCCAGTTCGTTGCTGGAAAAAAACTGGCCAGCGAATATTTGGGTCCCTACAAGATAACCAAAGTAAAACGAAACGGCAGATACGACGTCGAGAAAGCAGCGGTGTTCGAAGGTCCGAACAAAACAATGTCAAGCAGTGATAACATGAAGCTATGGCGATATGTAGTCAGCAATGATGGTTTGTCATCGGAGACCGATGATGAGTAGGATGGCCGAGTGTAAACATAGTTGCTATCACGATACCGTTTATTGGGCCATCACTTGGGTTTGTTTGTCTAAGCACAAAAAGTCATCGACAGTACAGTAGCAGCAGTCAGTACGAAAAGTTGTCCGTCGTGAAAGGTCGTAAAAGTTGTCAGCATCTGTTCGTTTCCTGTATCAAATCCAATACCGTTTATCTTATCAATTTCTTCGTCTCATATTTCAAATTATATTTGTATATAACTTTCATATACACACAGAAAAAAGTCAGCTAAATAAATTTCTCTCAACACATCATTTGGTAACTATAACCAAATAATGTAATTATAACTAAATCATGTGTTGAAGAAAACATATTTAGTTGACGTAACTAAACTCTTTTCTCAGTGTATTTTAAATAAAACATATCGGTGTACTTATTCAATTAAAACACTAACTCTTACATAAATGTCTACTGTTTCTTTTATACCAGCTGATTTCGAATCATCAAAGCTCAACATTCGAAGCTGGCAACGATATTTTCGAGGTTACTCGGATTCAGTGATATGTAGCAATTTTTTCGTATTCGTAGCAGGTACTGGGAACTTAATGAATCTCCTGAAATCGTTGTCAGATTATTTTTTGGATGGTAGTAGTAATATCGATTGGGTGCAAAGTCCATTTACGAAGCATTAATAGATCTTCAGACTACTTCGATATTGAAACATACATTTCAGTCTGTGTCTCTGAACAAGTTTTAGGTTTATATTAGGAATAGTTAGTAGCTAAAAAGGCTATGTTAACTTTGTTTCCTTCTGTCACAACGTGTCGTCTTTCAGCTTACACTTATACAAAAACAAATTCAGGTCGAAATTGGATGCTACCTCAGAAATGCGCATACAGCTTTCAGACAAAATACCGAACTGTAAAGCCATAATTAATAACAGTGAAACAGCTGCTAGACATAATACCGAACTGTAAAGCAATAATTAATAACAGTGAAATAATTTATTCTTCACATTAAAAGTTAAAGTAAGTGTACCCTTTCTATTAAAAGTTTTTATTCATATTTGAATTGCAGTACCTTTGATTTTTAGTAATTTGATGTGGGGTTCCATAAAGTGAAAGGTATTTAGTTTGGGTTTTATTATTTTAAAAGTTTGGGAACCCCTGGCCTAAAAGAAATTTTACCCGATTTGAGTTTACCCGAGTTCTTTTGACGCTCGCTTACAAAGAAACGAAGCTAATAGGTGCATTATTTTGCTACCGAGCTACAAAAGAACACTCGTAAAGTAACGAAATATATGGCTAAGAATTCGTGAAACGCATAACTTTTTCCCGACATAAAGTAAAATAGAAAGTAATGGTTATTTGCTAGACTACGATTGGACCCAACAAATTTCGCAACATATAAAAAAATATTAACAATTAAAGTTTAGTGTTTTTGATCAATTTTTTAAATGCCTCTTGAATGAAAATGAAGTTTTTGTTTCGTCTTAACAAAGTGTTCAAAATTTAATGAAATTTGCAAAACATAGTATGTATTTTATTGCAAAATTTGTTTTTATAAAAAAAATCATTTCTTATAAAAGATAAGTTTTAATAACTTTCCCAATCTTTATTTATTTTTTCATATTTCTTTATTTCATATCTCTTTATTTCATATCCAACACAACAACTATTGGCTATATTTCAGCATTGGAGAAATATTAAGATAACCAAATATTGTAAATCTAAAACTAATTTTTAAAGCGAGTACATTTATAATATAAATAAGAGAAAATTAAAAGTAAGAGTTATACTATGTTCACGTTGAGCCATTAACTCGAGCTGATGGACCATTTTGGAGTTTTATTCTATGTTCACGTTGAGCCATTAACTCGAGTTTATGGGCCATTTTGGAGTTAAACGGTTAACACTACTCATTAACTCGGAGTTTGCCAAACAAATAATTTTGGTTTAACTCGCCTCAAACACCACTTTTATTTGGAGTAAAAGCGAATGCAACCCTTTTATTGACATAATTTGGTTTGTGTCTTTAATAATCCAAACCTGCATCCAACTTTCCGACAGTTACCTGTTCCCGTACTGCAGGGTTTTATCAGAAATAGTGCGAGGTCGTTCCGTGCACATAAGTGTAGAATATCAACAATCTAGCTATGAAAAAACCACAAATGTACCTCGATAGAACTTTTTGTGCTGATTTCAACTCTACCAAAATTATCTGGCGGAAGTAAAAATAAAAAACATATCAATAGTTAAATTTAATTTTTTTGATTTGTTTAAATATTAATATCTTCTGAACAACATAACCTATTAAAAAACTAATGACGTCAAAGTAAAGGTAATTACGAGGTCTTTCCCTTGGTACATAGTTTTCTCCTTTTTTTTTATTTTTAAGCCAGAAGTACCTTATAAACAAAAAATATATAAATATATTTTTTTAAATGGCGTTTATTTAAAGTTTGTTTTAAAAAGGGATATACTATATACGTCACGTAAAAGATATTTAAATTATCCTTAAATGAATCAATACTTTTGTGATCGGTGAAAAGTTTAACTTTAACCTCTTTTATTTGCTTTGATTTTTATTTGTGGTAAATAATCTTAGCATGGTTGAAATCAGCATGAAAAGTTCTATAAAGTCACATTTTTTCTTTTTTTTTTGCTAAACGGTTGGTATTCCACACACCGGCTACTTCGGACTATTTCTGTCTAAACCCTGGAGTAAGGAAACAGGCTAACACGTGAACAACGTTGAAAAATTAACTCGAGTTTAACGTTTTAAGTTTATGAATAACTGTCAAGTGTTCTCATTGGGGTGTTAAAGAAACTCAGAGTTTAATTTGACATTTGTCTACCAAGTCTACTCCAAATTTCTTCAGTAGCTTTTGAAATTAGACCGAAAACGGAACCTCGATTTTCATTTATAAAAAATATGCATATGTATTTGTATATATAGATGAGATGTTCATCACTGACTAATATGTCAAACATATACCCAATTAAGACTGTAAATAAGTTTTTCGATTATATTTGTCTGAGAGCCTCTTGGAGGTTAAATACAAAATTGCCCACATCTACATAAACTCTTTCTTTTTTCCATCAGAATCGTTAACGGTTGAAAAGTATCTTGAAGGTTTACAACATAAGATAATATTTCCTTCTCTAACGGCGGTTTCACACTGCTTTTTGTCAAGACTGGGCCAAAGCCCAATATTTTTCATCACACGACTGGGGTACCAAGTTACACCAAATTTTATGTTACGTTATGTGACGTTCTCGCAAACGTCAAGCTGTGAGGTTGTACTTTATCGTGCTCCGATTTAGGCTTTTTATTTGCTAAGTTTATTGTGATAATTCTGAGTTAAAGTAGCGATAAAAAGTGCTTATGAGCATCTTAGTGTGAAATAATTGAAGCTAAGTGAAAGTTACTGTGTTTTATATTAAACTAAATTTAATTAAATTTCACTAGCATACATTCTAATATTGCCGAGACATTTGTTGCTATAATTTTTGTTGTATCCTTTGTAGTTAACTGAATTCATTTTGTTTTTGCACATTTGTTCTACTCTTTTTGTTAACTTCTTCTAGTACTTCTTGTCACAGCTGTTTGCGTTGCGTTTATTAATTGTCATAATCACAGTGATACTCAAACTGTTGCAGAGTTTTCCCAAATGTTGATTGCGAGAAGATTCCTTGTTAGAGTTGATTGTAGAGTTCCAAGTAAAAGTCGCGGTTTACTAATTTACAATTTAATTCAATCTACTTTAATTGTTCAATAGAAACTTTACAATTTTTATGCGAAAATTCTAAGCGGGCGAACGATATATGCAGGCGGTAGAAAAGCTAACGAACGAAAAACAATTAGCCGAAAAACAATAATAAACGAAGAAGGAGAACAAGAAATGTCAAATGACGTTTGCTATTAACTCCTTCGTGGTGAATTAACGTTAACCCTTGTAAGTGCGTGAACATTAACTCTTATGTTATACATGCAAGCATTAATCTTTAAAGTTA
>NW_016157623.1:147890-152997 GCF_001687245.7 Rhagoletis zephyria | reverse complement strand
TATTACATAAATCTTTCAATATGAAGTGCGATCTTGATACTTGCCAAATTAAAAGCGATTCTGAACGCTACTTATCGTGCTGGCTGTGTGATGGTATTTACCATCTGAAATGTGCTGGTTTGACGGGAAGAATTCTGGACGTTATTAATGGTAAGGGCCTTCGCTGGTCTTGTGTAAAGTGTAGGTCAACCGAAGTGGATGTTTTCATGTGAAATAAATCTGATCATTAGGGAAGACAAAAATATGCAAATGCATATCGCATATGCAAATGCATATTATGACACAAAATGCATATTTTGGCGAAAATGCATAAAAATGATTATTTTGGTAGCAAGTTAATTAATTTTCGCATAATTTCATTTCACAATACCGTTGCGGATAGCCAGGATTGCTGATAAGGTTTGTTTAATTGACAAAAAGAAAAAGCTGACGAACAACGGAAAGTCCCGTTATTTTCTTCTAGTAAACAATTTTAATATACTCGTAAAAATATTTCGACTGTTGTTTTCCAATAGCTAAGTTTCGCGCTTAACCGGTTTTGGTGGTTGAAAAATTCAATAAAAATTATTCGTTTTTAGCGAAAGCTGTTTTACAGTTTCCAGGTGTGTTGCGAACTGAGCAGGGAGTTTTAATCTGCATCTATAAAATGTTGCAATATTTTCAATAAAATATTGCAATATTTTCACCTGGATAATTGTCATCTTTCAAATTCTGTCGAACAAAGTCTTGTGACGTAGCGCGTTAATTTTCAGTACATATGTATGTGCAAAAACTTTTTATGCGATAATCGAAAAATTTTTCGTTATATAGGTACATCTTTGGGGCATATATCAAGCATATTTTTAATATTTTGGAGTCATTTTAATCATCATATAATTAAGTTTTTTGTGCATATTTTTGTCTTCCCTACTGATCATAAATATAATTTTTTAGGATAGCTCTCAATCCCTGCGCCACCTTTCCCGTTATCTACCACTTTTCGCCATAAGTATGTGAATGATATCATAAATAGCTGTGTTAAATTTCAGGACGTTAGCATAAGCGGTTCCAGAGATAAGCGATATAAGAATTTCAGTTTGTATGGGCGGTGCCACGTCCCCTTTCCCATTATCTCACACTTTTCGCCATAAGCCATTTCAGGACATTAGCATAAGCAGTTCCAGAGATAAGCGATATAAGAATTTCAGTTTGTAAGGTCGGTGCCATGCCCCCTTTCCCATTATCTAACACTTTTCGCCATAAGTACGTTAATGATATCATAAATAGCTGTCTCATATTTCAAGACGTAAGCATAAGTGGTTCCAGAGATAAGCGATATGAGAATTTCAGTTTGTATGGGCGGTGCCACGCTCCCTTTTCCAAACTGTACCACTTTTCGCCGTAAGTACGGTATTGCCAACATATGTTGCTGTGTCCAATTTCAGGACGTTAGCATAAGTGGTTCCAGAGATAAGCGATATGAGAATTTTAGTTTGTATGAGAAGTGCCACGCCCACTTTTCCAGTACCTACCACTTTTCACCGTAAGTACGGTATTTACAATCTATGCACCTGTGCTAAGTTTCAGTTCCCCAGCGTAATTGGTTTTAGAGATATAGTGGTTTTCACATTTTAGTTTATATGTCAGATGCCACGCCCCCTATGTATCGGGATTAACATTTCTGGATTAGAAGAAGTTATATCCTTAAAGTCGGTGTATTTCATTCATTCGGTTTCATTGAAATCGAGCGAACGGTGCCTTCAAAAGAGGGATTGTAAAATTTTTTTGTGGCGTATTTATATATAGATAATATCTCGGAAATTATTTGACCGATCACAAACGTATTGATAGTAATTTAAAGATAATTTAAATACCTTTTACGCGAGGTATACAGTATAACCTTTTTGAAAACAAATTTTAAATAAACGTCATTTAAAAAAATATATATATATATTATTTGTTTGGTTATTAGGTATTAATGGCTTAAACAAAAAAAAAATGTACACCACGTTAAATACCCCCTAATTTATATATATTATTATGAAACAAGGCGCTTATTCCCAGCGATCTACAAATCGCACAGAGACAAATTTTACATCAAATTAAAGTGCTCGATCTGAAACTTTGCACAAACTTTACAGATTTATGATTCATTTCTTGAGCTAGAATTCCGTGGGCTATAAAACTGCATACATAACTTTTTCCTAAAGGTTTCTAGATTTTTTCTAAAAGTTCTTATTTGTGTTTCAAAATTTTGTTAAATTTTTCTATTTTTTTACAAAGTTTGAAATTTGGACTTATATGGTTTTTGTTAGATAGTGAGTTGTATTTTTATAAAAAAAAATAAACATTAAAGAAACAATAGAAAAATAGCCGAAACTGACCTTAGGGTAAAAATTTTATCCCGATATGTTCGCCGACGCGTAGTCTTTTTGAAGACTCAACAAAATCTATTTTCGGACGCTACGATTTGAATTGGTGGAAACTGTTGGTTGACATTTTAATGAAATGATTTCTTTCTTTTCGAGCCAATTATAATGATTTTTCAAAACTGCTCATTTTTGGCGTTTGGATCTTTGCCAAAACAATGCAAATTTTTTACAAGCGTAATTAATAAATTTTTGCAACTCATACCGATCTGGCTCAAACCCCTCATATTCAATATCATTTGCTATCGTACCCATCAAATTTTGAACTTTTTGTGAATGCGTACCGAAATTGTCACGCCAAATCTCAAAAACATGCAATCTAGAAAATGTGCCTAGACACAACAAGGCAAAAACGCCACTAGTAAATTTGATATTTTAAACCGCTTATTCCAGATTTTCTCTAGTTTGCGAGTGATTGATAATTTTGCAGTTGCATATATGAGTAAGGGTATACCTAAGGGTATATGAGTAAGGGTATACCTACGGGGCTGTATAAATGTATTTAAAAAATCTTTAGCGCACCGAAATCATAACGTAAAAGTAACTCGTTTGTGTTGCCTGAAATAGTTCTGTAAGCGTTGTTCCTACTTTGCAAAACATCTTAGCAGTTCTTTATATTTTGTGTTATTTGCATTCAGTTATATTTTACCGTTTTCTTTTTTAGAACTCGATTGGTCCGACATTCATATCGTTTGTACTTCAAAAATCAAAATTATTATCGGGTGTCAAATTTGGATGGCCGAATAGAAAATGCTGATCATAGGTAAACTAATTTCGAGCAGTGCGTAAGTATAATAATCCTTATTTCTTATGTTCCCGTAGCTACGAATTGAGGAGAATAAACTCTTGTCTATTGCATCACTAGCTGATAAGTACATTCGTTTAAAATCACCAGTAAGAAATATCCATCTGCGAAATTCCGGCGAAATGTCATCTGTCTCTCAGTACGTGAACAGAAAATTTGTAGAAACTTGCGAGTTAGACGAAGAGCTGAAAAGCTGATAGAATTACAAAGTGTTACCCTGACACAGTTTATTGACTAAACGAAAAATTACTTGCTTCTCTAAATTCCAAACAGCTGGTTTTGATACTCTGAAACAAAACTTTCGAATAGCTTTCGTTAGATGTTCGAATCTCGTTTTGTTCCTTTTGAATGCAGCTTATCCAAATTTCGTACCAACTACTTCGAATGGCAACGCCAAAATGCTCGAAAACTAGAGAATTTTGTTCTACAGTAAGGCTGCCAGACGTCCTGGTTTCCAGGATTTGTCCTGGCTTAGACAAATTGTCCTGGTGTCCTGGTCCACACTTAAATTTTCCTGGTTTTTTAATGGAATTCAGTGCAGACACCTATTTAATTTTTGGCGAATTTTTGCTATGAACAAAGGTTAAGTTATTATATCGACTGCTTAGTGTAAGATCGACCTATTTCAGCAGCCAGTTCGAAAACGCCCTATCTCAAAAAAGTTTTCAAGAACGCTCTATTTCAGAATTTGATCGAAAAACACTCTATCTCAGAATTTGGTTGAAGAACGCCCTATTTCAGAATTGCATTCAAAAATGTCATATCTCACTTAAAAATGTATTGAAAATGTACTGATATAGGGCGTTTTTGAATCGGCAGCTGAGATAGGCCGTTTTTGAAACGAATTCTGATATAGGACGTTCTTTAACCAAATTCTGAAATAGGACGTTTTTGAAAAGTTTTTTTAGATAGGGCATTTTCGAAGTGGCTGCCGGGATAGGTTGATCTTCCACTCAGTAGTCGATATTATAATCTTATTTTTTTGTGTTAAGAAGGCATTGATTTGTTAGTGCATATTCTTACATATTTTGCCTTAAATGCATATATAGGTATATTTCAACGGTGGGCAAACGCGGCTCTTTGCTTAGCAAAGTTCGTCTCTTTTTACTTTTTAAAATACATATACACTGGACATTCTTTTTTATTATGTTGTTTTTTTATTTTATTCTTTTTATATACACATACGCAAATTGAGATCGGAACATTGGGAAATGAAAATTGGTTTTCTGACTTAGGATCGGTTTCTCATCTAACCTTTAGATTACCGGCCACTTTTTCGCCTCGCTATACGAGTTTTCCTTTCCTCATCAGCGCATTAATTTCTCGAATCGATAAATTTAAATTTTGGTTTGGTTTTGGTTCGTGGGTCAGATATATTAGATATTTCAACCAAGGTTTTGGTTTATGCTAACAGTGGCTCTTGCTCTTTATTTGCTTACTAGCAGACCCGGCGAACTTCGCCCCGCCCAAAATTTTTACTTACTTTATTGAAACTTTTTGGTCCAACATTTTCACCAACAATTCACGTTTACGATTTTCATTGGCACATTCGTCAGCTAAGATTGTGATTTGGTGGTCATTTGCCGCTTTAAATAACCTTAGGAAAGTGTTAAATCCGTGAAGAATTTCTTGAAATTCTTCAGTTGTGCGGCATTTCATAGCACGGTTATTCGCAAAGCGAAATACATTTTTTCCTCTTCACTCCCTGGCGGCAACAATGCCCCGGTTCTATAGTGAATGTCCTAGAAGCTTTACAGTATAGTTGGTGGCAATTTCAAAATGGGTGCGAATCATTGTTCTACAGAAATGCAATATACATATACTTATTTCAGACGAAATACCTTAAAAGTTTGAACGCATAATAATATTGGAAAATCACATCCATTGGGCCAAT